>NC_069500.1:683440991-683741491 GCF_027579735.1 Bombina bombina | reverse complement strand
TCCACTTCTTTTCCCTTTTGGGGACCAAAGTTGGTCACCTAAAATGAAATTTAATTACAACCCTACTACTGTTAGAAATATAAGAACTGAATCCTTAGCAAAGTCAAGAGAAAGGTACACACAAATGTAATTTTATGGTTATATATTTTCCATCCGACACAAGTTTAACCCATTTCTGAGTGCTGGCAAATTGACCCAGCAGTATTTTGTAGATGCATATGTTAAGACAGAAGGTAATCGTTTAAACTATGTTAGACAAAATCAGTAAAAATTGAGGGTTGAAAAGTACACAGGTCTCATGGACCATCTTAAAAATGTAGCTGCAGAACAGGGCTTACTTCCAGACAAAGCAGTTATACTTCCATCTACATTCCAAGGTAGTCCAAGAAACATGGTACAGAATTACCAAGATGCAATGGCTATTATTAGAAAGTATGGGAAGCCTGATTTTTTTCATAACTATGACATGTAACCCAAAATGGTCTGAAAGTGTTGTTAATCTTAAAGAAGGTCAAGTAGTTGAATTTCGTCCTGATTTAGTGGCAAGAGTTTTTCATTTAAAACTGCAAGAACTCTTTGATGATATCACAAAGAAACATGTTTTGGGTAAACCAGCAGCCAAAGTTCATGTGATTGAATTTCAGAAATGTGGAGTACCTCATGCATATATTTTGCTTATTTTATGTGCACAAGATAAGCCTAAAAATGCACAAGTAATTGATAGCTTTATTTCTACTGAAATACCCGACATTCTAGTCAATCCCCTGTTACATGCAATTGTTACCAAACACATGATACATGGGCCCTGTGGGGAGCATAATCTAAAATCTCCATGTATGGTTGATGGGGTTTGCTCTAAGCAATTTCCAAAATCCTTCCAAGAAGAAACTTTGATCAATGTAGATGGTTATCCATGTTACAAGAGATCCAAACAAACTGTTTCTATTGTAATAAACGGAATAAAAATTGATAACTCTTCGGTTGTACCATGCAACCCATATTTGATATTAAAATACAACTGTCATATTAACACAGAAAGCTCTGCTTCCATAAAAAGTGTAAAGTACATATTCAAATATATTTATAAAGGGCATGACTCTGCTAATATTGCAATTAAAGAACATGAAACTCTTCTTCATGATTAGATAACTTCATTTATGGATTCCAGATATGTCAGTGCTACAGAAGCAGCATGGCGGCTTTTTGGTTTCCATATGCATCATCAATCGCATACCATTGTGCGATTACAAGTTCACCTTCCTGGAGAACAGTCAGTATATTTCACTGAAGATAATATTGAAACTGCGGTAGAAAGAACACAATTGCGAGACACAACTTTGACTGCTTGGTTTAAGTTAAACCAAGAAGATTTGCCAGCTCATGCATATCTTTACACTGATATTCCTCAGCATTTTGTTTCTCTTGTTAAGTGTATCCAGTCCACGGATCATCCATTACTTATGGGATATTAACTCCTCCCCAACAGGAAGTGCAAGAGGATTCACCCAGCAGAGCTGCTATATAGCTCCTCCCCTAACTGCCATTACCAGTCATTCTCTTGCACCCAACGAATAGATAGGATGTGTGAGAGGACTGTGGTGATTATACTTAGTTTCATACCTTCAATCAAAAGTTTGTTATTTTATAATAGCACCGGAGTGTGTTATTCCTTCTCTGGTAGAATTTGAAGAAGAATCTACCTGAGTTTTTCTATGATTTTAGCCGGAGTAGTTAAGATCATATTGCTGTTTCTCGGCCATCTGAGGAGAGGTAAACTTCAGATCAGGGGACAGCGGGCAGATTAATCTGCAAAGAGGTATGTAGCAGCTTATTATTTTCTGACAATGGAATTGATGAGAAAATTCTGCCATACCGATATAATGTAAACTCAGCCTTAAATGCAGTAGCAGCAACTGGTATCAGGCTGTCATGTATGTATATTTTACACTTCAGTATTCTGGGGAATGGCACTTCACTGGAATTATACTGTATGCATAAAACTTTAGCCTAATTTGCAGGGACTAGCAACAGGCTTTTTAATAACACTCAATTTATTAATGTTAAACGTTTTTTGCTGGCATGTAAAATCGTTTAATTTTCTGAGGTACTGGGTGAAAAAATGTTTTGGGCACTATTTTTTTCCACTTGGCAGTCGTTTTATTTAATTTATGACAGTTTACTGATCTCTCTCACTGTTATGTGTGAGGGGGAGGGACCTTTTTTGGTGCTTTTGCTACGCATCAAAAAATTCAGTCAGAAGTTTATTGTCTTCCCTGCATGATCCGGTTCATCTCTACAGAACTCAGGGGTCTTCAAAACTTGTTTTGAGGGAGGTAATCACTCACAGCAGAGCTGTGAGATTGTAGTTGACTGTGATAAAAAAACGTTTATTTCTGTATTTTTTTTTTTTATTTTTTTTTTTTCTGCTATCAAGGTTAGTTATCCTTTGCTAATGGGAGCAATCCTTTGCTAAAATTGTGTTTTTTACAAAGATTTGATGCTATAAATTTTCAGTTTATTAATTTTCAACTGTCATAACTTTTTCTGTGCTTCTTATAGGCACAGTACGTTTTCATATTATAGTAAATTACTTGAAAAGTATTTCCAAGTTGCTAGTTTATTTGCTAGTGTGTTAAACATGTCTGATTCAGAGGAAGATATCTGTGCTATATGTGCTAAAGCCAAAGTGGAGCCCAATAGAAATTTATGTACTAACTGTATTGATGCTACTTTAAATAAAAGTCAATCTGTACAAATTGAACATATTTCACCAAACAACGAGGGGAGAGTTATGCCGACTAACTCGCCTCACGTGTCAGTACCTGCATCTCCCGCTCGGGAGGTGCGTGATATTGTAGCGCCGAGTACATCTGGGCGGCCATTACAAATCACATTACAGGATATGGCTACTGTTATGACTGAAGTTTTGGCTAAATTACCAGAACTAAGAGGTAAGCGTGATCACTCTGGGGTGAGAACAGAGTGCGCTGATAATATTAGGGCCATGTCAGACACTGCGTCACAATTTGCAGAACATGAGGACGGAGAGCTTCATTCTGCGGGTGACGGTTCTGATCCAAACAAACTGGATTCAGATATTTCAAATTTTAAATTTAAGCTGGAAAACCTCCGTGTATTACTAGGGGAGGTGTTAGCGGCTCTGAATGATTGTAACACAGTTGCAATACCAGAGAAAATGTGTAGGTTGGATAAATATTTTGCGGTACCGGCGAGTACTGACGTTTTTCCTATACCTAAGAGACTTACTGAAATTGTTACTAAGGAGTGGGATAGACCCGGTGTGCCGTTCTCACCCCCTCCGATATTTAGAAAGATGTTTCCAATAGACGCCACCACACGGGACTTATGGCAAACGGTCCCTAAGGTGGAGGGAGCAGTTTCTACTTTAGCTAAGCGTACCACTATCCCGGTGGAGGATAGCTGTGCCTTTTCAGATCCAATGGATAAAAAGTTAGAGGGTTACCTTAAGAAAATGTTTGTTCAACAAGGTTTTATATTGCAACCTCTTGCATGCATTGCGCCTGTCACGGCTGCAGCAGCATTTTGGTTTGAGTCTCTGGAAGAGACACTTGAATCAGCTCCATTAGATGAGATTACACACAAGCTTAAAGCCCTTAAGTTAGCTAACTCATTTATTTCAGATGCCGTAGTACATTTAACTAAACTTACGGCTAAGAATTCCGGATTCGCCATTCAGGCACGCAGAGCACTGTGGCTAAAATCCTGGTCAGCTGACGTTACTTCTAAATCTAAATTGCTTAATATACCTTTCAAAGGGCAGACCTTATTCGGGCCCGGGTTGAAAGAAATTATCGCTGACATTACAGGAGGTAAAGGCCATGCCCTGCCTCAAGACAGAGCCAAACCTAAGGCTAGACAGTCTAATTTTCGTTCCTTTCGTAATTTCAAAGCAGGAGCAGCATCAACTTCCTCTGCACCAAAACAGGAAGGAGCTGTTGCTCGCTACAGACAAGGCTGGAGACCTAACCAGTCCTGGAACAAGGGCAAGCAGGCCAGGAAACCTGCTGCTGCCCCTAAGACAGCATGAATCGAGGGCCCCCGATCCGGGAACGGATCTAGTGGGGGGCAGACTTTCTCTCTTCGCCCAGGCTTGGGCAAGAGATGTCCAGGATCCCTGGGCGTTAGAGATCATATCTCAGGGATACCTTCTAGACTTCAAATTCTCTCCCCCAAGAGGGAGATTTCATCTGTCAAGGTTGTCAACAAACCAAATAAAGAAAGAGGCGTTTCTACGCTGAGTACAAGATCTTTTATTAATGGGAGTGATCCATCCGGTTCCGCGGTCGGAACAAGGACAAGGGTTTTACTCAAATCTGTTTGTGGTTCCCAAAAAAGAGGGAACTTTCAGGCCAATCTTGGATTTAAAGATCCTAAACAAATTCCTAAGAGTTCCATCGTTCAAAATGGAAACTATTCGGACAATTTTACCCATGATCCAAAAGGGTCAGTACATGACCACAGTGGATTTAAAGGATGCTTACCTTCACATACCGATTCACAAAGATCATTACCGGTATCTAAGGTTTGCCTTTCTAGACAGGCATTACCAGTTTGTAGCTCTTCCATTCGGATTGGCTACGGCTCCGAGAATCTTCACAAAGGTTCTGGGTGCTCTTCTGGCGGTACTAAGACCGCGAGGAATTGCGGTAGCTCCGTACCTAGACGACATTCTGATACAAGCTTCAAGCTTTCAAACTGCCAAGTCTCATACAGAGTTAGTACTGGCATTTCTAAGGTCGCATGGATGGAAAGTGAACGAAAAGAAGAGTTCTCTCTTTCCACTCACAAGAGTTCCCTTCTTGGGGACTCTTATAGATTCTGTAGAAATGAAGATTTACCTGACAGAAGACAGGTTAACAAAGCTTCAAAATGCATGCCGTGTCCTTCATTCCATTCAACACCCGTCAGTAGCTCAATGCATGGAGGTGATCGGCTTAATGGTAGCAGCAATGGACATAGTACCCTTTGCACGTCTACATCTCAGACCGCTGCAATTGTGCATGCTAAGTCAGTGGAATGGGGATTACTCAGACTTGTACCCTACTCTGAATCTGGATCAAGAGACCAGAAATTCTCTTCTATGGTGGCTTTCTCGGCCACATCTGTCCAGGGGGATGCCATTCAGCAGGCCGGACTGGACAATTGTAACAACAGACGCCAGCCTACTAGGTTGGGGCGCTGTCTGGAATTCTCTGAAGGCTCAGGGACAATGGAATCAGGAGGAGAGTCTCCTACCAATAAACATTCTGGAATTGAGAGCAGTTCTCAATGCCCTTCTGGCTTAGCCCCAGTTAACAACTCGGGGGTTCATCAGGTTTCAGTCGGACAACATCACGACTGTAGCTTACATCAACCATCAGGGAGGGACAAGAAGCTCCCTAGCAATGATGGAAGTATCAAAGATAATTCGCTGGGCAGAGTCTCACTCTTGCCACCTGTCAGCAATCCACATCCCGGGAGTGGAGAACTGGGAGGCGGATTTCTTAAGTCGTCAGACTTTTCATCCGGGGGAGTGGGAACTTCATCCGGAGGTCTTTGCCCAAATACTTCGACGTTGGGGCAAACCAGAGATAGATCTCATGGCGTCTCGACAGAACGCCAAGCTTCCTCGTTACGGGTCCAGATCCAGGGATCCGGGAGCGGTTCTGATAGATGCTTTGACAGCACCTTGGACCTTCGGGATGGCTTATGTGTTTCCACCCTTCCCGATGCTTCCTCGATTGATTGCCAGAATCAAACAGGAGAGAGCATCAGTGATTCTAATAACGCCTGCATGGCCACGCAGGACTTGGTATGCAGATCTAGTGGACATGTCATCCTGTCCACCTTGGTCGCTACCTCTGAAACAGGACCTTCTGATCCAGGGTCCCTTCAAACATCAAAATCTAATTTCTCTGAAGCTGACTGCTTGGAAATTGAACGCTTGATTTTATCAAAACGTGGTTTTTCTGAGTCAGTTATTGATACCTTAATACAGGCTAGGAAGCCTGTTACCAGAAAGATTTACCATAAGATATGGCGCAAATACTTATATTGGTGCGAATCCAAGAGTTACTCATGGAGTAAGGTTAGGATTCCGAGGATATTGTCTTTTCTACAAGAAGGTTTAGAAAAGGGTTTATCCGCTAGTTCCTTAAAGGGACAGATTTCAGCTCTGTCCATTCTTTTACACAAACGTCTGTCAGAAGTTCCGGACGTTCAAGCTTTTTGTCAGGCTTTAGCTAGGATCAAGCCTGTGTTTAAAACTGTTGCTCCACCATGGAGTTTGAACTTAGTTCTTAATGTTTTACAGGGGGTTCCGTTTGAACCCCTTCATTCCATTGATATCAAGTTGTTATCTTGGAAAGTTCTGTTTTTAATGGCGATTTCCTCGGCTCGAAGAGTCTCTGAGTTATCTGCCTTACATTGTGATTCTCCTTATCTGATTTTTCATTCAGACAAGGTAGTTCTGCGTACTAAACCTGGGTTCCTACCTAAGGTGGTCACTAACAGGAATATCAATCAAGAGATTGTGGTTACATTTTTGTGTCCTAATCCTTCTTCGAAAAAGGAACGTCTGCTACACAATCTAGATGTAGTCCGTGCCCTGAAATTTTATCTACAGGCAACTAAGGATTTTCGACAAACGTCTTCCCTGTTTGTCGTTTATTCTGGTCAGAGGAGAGGTCAAAAAGCTTCGGCTACCTCTCTCTCCTTTTGGCTTCGTAGCATAATACGGTTAGCCTATGAGACTGCTGGACAGCAGCCTCCTGAAAGAATTACAGCACATTCTACTAGAGCTGTGGCTTCCACTTGGGCCTTTAAGAATGAGGCTTCTGTTGAACAGATTTGCAAGGCTGCAACTTGGTCTTCTCTTCATACTTTTTCCAAATTTTACAAATTTGACACTTTTGCTTCTTCGGAGGCTGTTTTTGGGAGAAAGGTTCTTCAGGCAGTGGTTCCTTCCGTATAAAGAGCCTGCCTGTCCCTCCCGTCATCCGTGTACTTTAGCTTTGGTATTGGTATCCCATAAGTAATGGATGATCCGTGGACTGGATACACTTAACAAGAGAAAACATAATTTATGCTTACCTGATAAATTTATATCTCTTGTAGTGTATCCAGTCCACGGCCCGCCCTGTCACTTTAAGGCAGGTAATTTTTCCATTAAACTACAGTCACCACTGTACCCTATGGTTTTCCTTTCTCTGCATGTTTTCGGTCGAATGACTGGTAATGGCAGTTAGGGGAGGAGCTATATAGCAGCTCTGCTGGGTGAATCCTCTTGCACTTCCTGTTGGGGAGGAGTTAATATCCCATAAGTAATGGATGATCCGTGGACTGGATACACTACAAGAGAAATAAATTTATCAGGTAAGCATAAATTATGTTTTTTCATCAAAAGACAACAAAATGGGGGAAAAAAGTACACGATCAAGCAAATAACACTATTGGTCGCATGTACTCTGTAAGTTTAATTTCAGCTTTTGAGAGATTTTGTTTTTGCTTGCTTTTACTTCATGTTAAAGGAGCAACTTCTTTTGAAGGTATCCGAACAGTTGATGGTGTTCAATTTCACACATTTAAAGAAGCAACACAAAAACGTTGTATTTTTGAAGATGATCAATCATGGGATTTAACTCTTCATGAAGCTGCAAGTGAAATGATGCCTTGACTGCTTAGAGAGTTTTTCTTTCATGTAATTGGCAAGAGTCCATGAGCTAGTGACGTATGGGATATACAATCCTACCAGGAGGGGCAAAGTTTCTCAAACCTCAAAATGCCTATAAATACACCTCCCACCACACTCACAACTCAGTTTTACAAACTTTGCCTCCTATGGAGGTGGTGAAGTAAGTTTGTGCTTGATTTTTTTGTTTTCTTCTATGATAAGCGCTTCTAAGCATTCTGAAGCCCAATTCCAGTGTTTGTCAGAGGGATGTGAAGAGAGTATCGCCTATTGATTTTTATGGTTTCTCTTGCGGGAAATCTTTTCAAGGGTTCTCTTTTATCGGTCGTAGGGATTCATCTCCTACCTCCCCTTTCAGATCAACGATATACTCTTATACCATTACCTCTGCTGATAGTTTTCAGTACTGGTTTGGCTATTTGCTATATGTGGATTGTTGTTTTTGGGTAAGTATGTATCATTATTTAAGACACTCTCAGCTATGGTTGGCGCTTTATGTATTTATATATAGTTCTAAATATATGTGTTTTCTTATATTTGCCATGAGTCAGGTCTATGTATATTTCCCTTTGCAGTCTAGCATTTTCAGTATGGGAATCATATTTAGGAAGTTATTTTTTTAATATTTTCTTACCTGGGGTTTAGTCTTTTTTTCCAATTTGACTTGTTTTCTTTCAAATTTGCAGGCAAATCTAGGCTCGGGAGTGCGCAAAATGCTGTTATTTATTGCGTCATTCTTGTTGCAAGAATTTTTTGGCTCGAATGTGCGTCTATTATGACGCAAGTTCGTCATTTCCTGTGTCTTAGTTGACGCCAGGTTGTTTGGTGCAAAGTTTTGTCTGTTATGATGCAAGTTGCGTCATTTCCGGATGTTTGTTGGCGGCAAAAAATGTTATACTTCCTTTTGCGTTGTGCGTCATATGTGGCGCCAAAAAAAAAAAGATTTTGTTTTACCCCACTTCCTATATGCTCCTTGCCTTCTTTATGCACAGAGGGCTATGCTATTTGCTTTTTCACCTATTTTAGCATTTGCATTTTTTCCCATTCCTGAAACTGCTATATGAGGAAATAAGATATTTTTTGTTTAAATGTTATTTTTTCTTTTACATTTTACAAGATGTCTCAATCTGATCCTGTCTCAGAAGCTGCTGTAGTAACCATGCTGCCTGAACACAGTTCTACCAAAGCCGTGTATCTGTTGTAAGCTAGCAGAGATTATATCTCCGGCTGTAGTATAATACAGTTGTCATGATAAACCAAGTGTATCTGTTGTAAACTAGCAGAGATTATATCTCCGGCTGTAGTATGTAACAGTTGTCATGATAAGCTTTTGCATGCCGAAAATGTTTCTATTACTACTAGTACAGTATCTGTTGTTCCTTCAACATCTAATGTACATGACATCCCTGTTGATATAAAAAATTATATTGCTGATGCGATACAGAAGGCTATGTCTGCTATTCCGCCTTCTAATAAATGTAAAAGGCCTTTTAAAACTTCTCATGATACTGATGAATTTTGTAATGACCGACAACATACTGATATATCCACTTCTGATGAGGATCTCTATGACTCAGAAGATCCTGCTTCAGACATTGACATTGATAAATCAACTTATCTTTTTAAGATTGAGTATATTTGATCTTTGTTGATAGAAGTATTGATTACTGTGGATATTGAGGAGTCTGGTCCTCTTGATAACAAATCCAGTAAATGTTTAAATTCTGTTTATAAACCTCCTGTGATTACTCCTGAGGTTTTCCCTGTTCCTGATGCTATTTCTGATGTGACTGCTAAGGAATGGTATAAGCCTGGTACTTCTTTTGTTCCTTCTTCTAGGTTTTAAAGGTTGTACCCTTTGCCAGTGGCTAAATTAGAGTTTTGGGGAAAAGTCCCTAAGGTTGATGGGGCTATTTCTACTCTTGCCAAGAGTACTACTATTCCTATGAATGATAGTACTTCTTTTAAGGATCCTTTAGATAGGAAAATTGAATCTTATCTTAGGAAAGCTTATTTACATTCTGACTATATTCTCAGGCCTGCCATTTCTATGACTGATGTTGCGGCTGCACCAATATTTTGGTTGGATAGCTTAGCACAACGGGAAAAAGATTCTGATTTGTCTAGCATTGTTCGTTTACTTCAATATGCTAATCATTTTCTCTGTGATGCTATTTTTGATATCATCAAGATTGATGTTAAAAATATGTCTTTGGTTATTTTAGCTAGAAGAGCTATGTCTAAAATCATGGAATGCTGACATCTAAATCTAGGTTACTATCTCTATCATTCCAGGGTAATAATTTGTTTGGTTCTCAGTTGGATTCTATTTTCTTTCATGTAATTGGCAAGAGTCCATGAGCTAGTGACGTATAGGATATTACATTCCTACCAGGAGGGGCAAAGTTTCCCAAACCTCAAAATGCCTATAAATACACCCCCCACCCCACCCACAATTCAGTTTTACAAACTTTGCCTCCTATGGAGGTGGTGAAGTAAGCTTGTGCTAGATTTCTGCGTTGATATGCGCTTCGCAGCATGCTGAGGCCCGGTTTTCCTCTCAGAGTGCAGTGAATGACAGAGGGATGTGAAGGGAGTATTGCCTATTGAATGCTATGGTCATCCTATCGGGGATCTATTTCATAGGTTCTCCGTTATCGGTCGTAGAGATCTCTTCTCCTACCTCCATTTTCAGATCGACGATATACTCTTATATACCATTACCTCTACTGATTCTCGTTTCAGTACTGGTTTGGCTATCTACTATATGTAGATGAGTGTCTTTTGGTAAGTATGTCTTATTTTATTTATGACACTCTCAGCTATGGTTTGGCACTTTATATGTAAAGTTCTAAATATATGTTATATACTTATATTTGCCATGATTCAGGTTAATCAGTATATTTCCTTCATTCAGACTGTCAGTTTCATTTTTTGGGAAATGCATATGAATAAAAAAATTTCTTACCTGAAAATTTTTCAAATTGACTTTTCTTTCTAAATTTCGGGCTGTTAGGCTCGCGGGTGCAAAAAATGCTAGAATTTATTGTGTCATTTTTTGCGCTGGACTTTTTTGGCGCGAAAATTACGTTTGTTGACGTTTATGATGTCATTTCCGGCGTTGTAGTTGACGCCGAGAGTTTTCACGTAGTTGCGTCATCTATGACGCTCATGTTTGTTGCAGACGTTTTTGGCGCCAAAAAAATTGTCAATTGTGGGCGTCATACTTGCCGCCAGTTTTTTTTACATTATTTAAGTCTCAGCTTCTTTTTGCTTCTGGTTCCTAGAGGCTTGTTCTGTTTGCATTTTTTCCCATTCCTGAAACTGTCATTTAAGGAATTTGATAATTTTGCTTTATATGTTGTTTTTTCTATTACATATTGCAAGATGTCGCAATCTGACCCTGTATCAGAATCTACTTCTGGAAAGCTGCTGCTTGATGTCGGTTCTACCAAAGCTAAGTGCATTTATTGTAAACTTGTGGTAACTGTTCCTCCGGCTGTAGTTTGTGTTAGTTGTCATGATAAACTTTCAAAAGCTGATATTTCCATTAGTAGTAGTCAATTCATTACCTGTTGTTGTTCCTTCAACATCTAATGTTCAATATATTCCTGTTAATGTAAGAGAATTTGTTTCTAATTCTATTCAGAAGGCTCTGTCTGTTATACCACCTTCTAAACTTCTCATAAATCAGATGAATTTTTAAATGACCGCCAACATTCTGATTTATCTATCTCTGATGAGGATCTATCTGGTTCAGAAGATTCTCCCTCAGATATTGACACTGACAAATCTTCATATTTATTTAAGATGGAGTTTATTCGTTCTTTACTAAAAGAGGTGTTATTTGCATTAGATTTGGAGGAGTCTAGTCCTCTTGATATTAAAACCAGTAAACGTTTAAATTCGGTTTTTAAACCTCATGTAGTTATTCCAGAGGTTTTTTTCAGTTCCTGATGCTATTTCAGATGTAATTTCTAGGGAATGGAATAGTTTGGGTACTTCATTTACTCCTTCTTTAAGGTTTAAGAGAATGTACTCTTTGCCGGCTGATAGATTGGAGTTTTGGGGAAAAATCCCCAAAGTTGATGGGGCTATCTCTACTCTTGCTAAATGTACTACTATTCCTACGGCAGATAGTACTTCTTTTAAAGATCCTTTAGATAGGAAGCTTGAATCTTTTCTAAGGAAGGCTTATTTAGGTTCAGGTAATCTTCTTAGGACTGCTATTTCTTTGGCCGATGTTGCTGCAGCTTCAACTTTTTGGTTGGAGGCTTTAGCGCAACAAGTACCAGATCATAATGTGTATAGCATTGTTAAGCTTCTTCAACATGCTAATAATTTCATTTGTGATGCCATTTTTTATATCATTAGAATTGATGTCAGGTATATGTCTTTAGCTATTTTAGCTAGAAGAGCTTTATGGCTTAAATCTTGGAATGCTGATATGACTTCTAAGTCAACATTGCTATCTCTTTCTTTCCAAGGTAATAAATTATTTGGTTCTCAGTTGGATTCTATTATATCAACTGTCACTGGGGGGAAGGGAGCTTTTTTGCCTCAGGATAAAAAATCTAAGGGTAAATTTAGGGCTGCTAACCGTTTTCGTTTCTTTCATCAGAATAAGGAACAGAAGCCTGACCCTTCCCCTAAAGGAATGGTTTCCATTTGGAAGCCTTCTCCAGTCTGGAATAAATCCAAGCCTTTTAGAAAATCAAAACCAGCCCCCAAGTCCGCATGAATGTGCGGCCCTCATTCCAGCACAGCTGGT
Source organism: Bombina bombina (assembly GCF_027579735.1). NCBI lineage: Eukaryota > Metazoa > Chordata > Amphibia > Anura > Bombinatoridae > Bombina > Bombina bombina. The sequence continues at coordinate 683,729,009 of NC_069500.1, read as the reverse complement.
AGGGGGCAGATTACGATTTTTCAAAGATGTTTGGATCAGTTCAATTCAAAATCATTGAATTTAGAACATCGTTTCTCAAGGGTACAGAATAGGTTTCAAGGTAAGACCGCCTGTGAGAAGGTTCTTTCTCTCATGCATTCCAATAAACCCAGTAAAGGCTAAGGCTTTTCTGAAATGTGTTTCAGACCTGGAGTCATCTGGGGTAATTGTGCCAGTTCCATATCTGGAACAGGGTCTGGGGTTTTATTCAAATCTGTTCATTGTACCAAAGAAAGAGAATTCTTTCAGACCAGTTCTGGATCTAAAAATTTTGAATCGTAATGTAAGGATACCAACATTTAAAATGGTGACTATAAGGACTATTCTGCCTTTTGTTCAGCAAGGGCATTATATGTCCACAATAGACTTACAGGATGCCTATCTTCATATTCCAATTCATCCAGATCACTATCAGTTCCTGAGATTCTCTTTTCTAGACAAGCATTACCAGTTTGTTGCTCTTCCTTTTGGCTTAGCAACAGCTCCAAGGATCTTCTCAAAGGTTCTCGTGCCCTTCTCTCTGTAATCAGAGAGCAGGGTATTGCGGCGTTTCCTTATTTGGACGATATCTTGGTACTTGCTCAGTCTTTACATTCTGCAGAATCTCGCATGAATCAACTCATGTTGTTTCTTCAAAAACATGGTTGGAGGATCGATTTACCAAAAAGTTCCTTGATTCCTCAAACAAGGGTAACCTTTTTGGGATTACAAATAGATTCAGTATCCATGACTTTGTCTCTATCAGACAAAAGACGTCTGAAATTGGTTTCAGCTTGTTGGAACCTTCAGTCTCGGTCATTCCCTTCAGTAGCTATGTGCATGGAAGTTTTAGGTCTCATGACTGCAGCATCGGACGCAATTCCCTTTGCTCGTTTTCATGCTGAACCTTTGGTGCAGGGATTATACAAAGATCAAACCAGGAACCCCGAGGGGAACCTAGAACGGGGTGCGCTGGGTGAATACAAAATGTTAAAACTGTGCACAAACCATATGGCTCCCGTGAAATCGGGCAGAAAGTCAAAACCAGTATAAGGCACAAAGATGTCAGCGGCAAAGCTCCTCTGGTCTTCGGCGTGAAGGTTTCTAAAGATTAAAAGTGAGAAAGAAGGCGCCACATAGCGTGATACTGTTGTTACAGGTTCAGAAGGCAAATAATTCAAAAAGGCTTACCGAACAGCTCTGCACCGTTCTGTGAAACGGTGGTAATTTAACCACCAAGTCAGAGATAGTCGAGTATTGGGATTTAAGGATATCAATTGTGATATCTTTGTATAATGGGTGCTATCAGGCAGACTAACACTCTCAGTGGTTAGCACACTGGGTGGCCTCGGATATGGTGCAGACAGGTGGATCTCAGCGTTACTAAATTAGCACACTGGGTGGCCTCGGATGTGGTGCAGACAGGTGGATCTCAGCGTTGCTTGATTACAGCAAATCAGCGTCTCTGCAACATGTATACTGCAGCCTCCAATGGGTTTTAGAAATAAAATACCTCTCCAGGTAAGGTAAATGATCGTGAGAGACAACTTCCGTATAATAAAGTTAAAATCTTTAATCAATCCAGGTTTTTGCTACGCGTTTCTAGACCGATGGTCTTTTCCTCAGGCATAAAAACAAAGGATATATTTACAAACACATTGCAACCTTATATACAGGTGAATAAAAACCGGAAGTTGTCATAGTTTCAAAAAAGAGACCAATCGTGGCCAAACAAACCCTGTGAATCTTATCAGCATTGATTGTAAAATCTGTAGACTGATAGTTAGTGTCAATATATGTCACAATATAGTTAAAAAATGTTTCTAAACTGTTTCGAATATCTTTCACCGATTTTTAATATTGAATATGTGAAGTGTGAAAAAATGACTATAGTTGTTTCTCACAGTTGTATGTGTATGAGAGTTGGTATATGTATAAATAAAACATATTTGAATGTGAGATATTTAAAAAGAGCGTGTGGTATTATTTAGGACTGTTGTGAATAGCGTAAGATGTAATGGAAAGGAACGTAATCTGATTACAAAAGGGAATACAGTTAGTACAAGAAATGGGCTCGATATTGATAATTTAATTACGAACCTCACGGCTATGGAAATTAATACACTATAGTTTTGAAAGTATGTGTATATAAATGGTCTATGTATAATAGTCTTCAATATTTCTCTGAAATTAATTCATCAGTGTATTATCTTTTTTGATAACATGTAGATCCAAAATTTATTAAATTATCAATAGGAAAAGTGTTGTGATTCCAAATAACAATAGGAATAAATTGTTAAAGAATAGATTGTTAATTATGATGTACCAAATGAATACAAAACAAGTTAAAAATTGGTAACCTGTAGTTTAGTTAATGATTGTAATGGTACCTAGTTTTTGCGCTAAAAGTACAAAATTATATACCTCATTGTAAGTGGAATATGTGTGTTTACCTCTCCATCTGTTGTGCAATATATATTATTAATGTCAAGCAATGCATGTTTTGTTATTACCTATATTTGCCATTCTGTGTATTATGGATAGAAGAATACTTGGTGAGTGTAAGGAGTATTATAAGTTTCTGTTATGCTAAAATTGTGGGAGCTGAGTCGTAAACTAATAAGGCTGATAATGTTCTCCAATATATAATGTCCAGCTGAACATTACATTAATATGTAATGAGAAACAGACCCAATTAAAATGCCACCAATCACTATGATTGTTATGTTGGTTTATAGTATATTAATAAATTTTAATCTAAATCAGAGTGTGAATGTTATTGATAGTCTTTGATCTTATCAGTTATGGATATCAGATTTAGGTGTGTTTATTAGTGTTTCTGGATGTTAATTGAAGGCTGCTAGATCTAGGTTCGCATTTAAACCTTCAGGAAATAGTGTTTTTTTTTTTGTTTAAATGATTTTTATTGAAAATTGGTACATTGAAAATGAACAAGATATATAATTTCAGTTACTTAACAATAGCATCGTAGCAGTTCACTATAAAGACAGTCATCGTTAATGATTAATCCAATTTCCATAGGTATTTTTGAAATTTTTTGAAGGAAGAAGTGAGTCACAACATATCATTGGAAGATATAAAAGAATATAGAGGGTGAAAGTAGGCAAGGGTTAAGGAAATGGGGGTTAGAAGGGGGAATAGAGGGGGAGATAGTGTCTCATCTGGTCTATCTTCTCTATAGTCACGGGAAGGGGTGTAGTTGTAGCTTTTAAAAGTTTCAGGTATAAAATGTCGGATGAACTGTTTAAGTGTGGTCATCATAAGAACCCTGATCCCATATAAATTGAATATTGCAGATCATGTCTTGTTTACCTAGATAACAGTAATGCATCCTTTCTAGCGTGAGGACATGATCTACTTCAGATTTCCATTGGGCAATGGTCGGTATCTCACATGTCTTCCATTTCCTAGGGATTAAGCGTTTAGCACAGGAGAGCATTAAGATAGGAAATAGTGTTTTTAACTTAAAAATCCAGAAGGTTTCGCGTTGTCTGAGTTTATTGGTTCTATTATAATCTACTGACCTGGGAATATAATCTATGGGAATAAATTTGAAAATGTGGGGGTTGCCTTGGTGTTTTGTTAGACAATGGGTTGGAACACTATGTTTGATTTTCGTTTTCTTGCAATTTTTGCAGTTGCGAAAATGTTCCCCCCATCTTGTCTTGGCTTTCCTGGAGGTGCGGCCTATATATTGCAGGCCGCAAATGCACTCTAATAAATAAACGACAAAAGATGTATTGCAATTATAAAATCCCTGAATGGGATAAATGTCCCCGGTGGTATGAGATTTGAAGGTTTTAGTGCCATGTTTGATATATTGACAGGACTTACAACCAGTTCTTCCGCATCTATAAACTCCCTGTAGCCCAAAAATACCCCTCTTGGGTTTTGTGATGATCTTGGATTGTTGTTGTGTATGTTTAACAATTTTGCTGGGTGCTAAACTACTTCTCAGGGTAGGCGCTCTCCTATAAACTATCTTTGGTCTTTCCTCAAAATGGGGTCCCTTTGGATGACATGCCAATGTTTGTATATAATCTGATTAATTTTTTGAAAATGATTATTGTATTGGGTGATAAACATAGGATTTCCCTGATCTGTTGATGTATTGATTGGTTGATTTGTTTTTCTCCAACATAGGTGTGTCCGGTCCACGGCGTCATCCTTACTTGTGGGATATTCTCTTCCCCAACAGGAAATGGCAAAGAGTCCCAGCAAAGCTGGTCACATGATCCCTCCTAGGCTCCGCCCACCCCAGTCATTCTCTTTGCCGTTGCACAGGCAACATCTCCACGGAGATGATTAAGAGTTTTTTGGTGTTTAAATGTAGTTTTTATTCTTCTATCAAGTGTTTGTTATTTTAAAATAGTGCTGGTATGTACTATTTACTCTGAAACAGAAAAAAGATGAAGATTTCTGTTTGTAAGAGGAAGATGATTTTAGCAGAAGTTACTAAAATCGATTGCTGTTTCCACACAGGACTGTTGAGATGAAGTAACTTCAGTTGGGGGAAACAGTTAGCAGACTTTTCTGCTTAAGGTATGACTGGCCATATTTCTAACAAGACCATGTAATGCTGGAAGGCTGTCATTTCCCCTCATGGGGACCGGTAAGCCATTTTCTTAGTTAAATAAAAGAATAAAGGGCTTCAAAAGGGCTTAAAAAACTGGTAGACATTTTTCTGGGCTAAAACGATTGCTTTACTAGGCATATTATGCAGATTCTAACTATTAATGGTTATTATAATCTTGGGGATTGTTTAGAAAAACGGCAGGCACTGTGTTGGACACCTTTTTCAGATGGGGGCCTTTTCTAGTTATAGACAGAGCCTCATTTTCGCGCCACTAATGCGCAGTTGTTTTTGGAGAGCAAGGCATGCAGATGCATGTGTGAGGAGCTAAGAATCACTGAAAAAGCTTATAGAAGGCATCATTTGGTATCGTATTCCCCTCTGGGCTTGGTTGAGTCTCAGCAAAGCATATAGCTGGGACTGTATAGGGGTTAAATGTAAAAACGGCTCCGGTTCCGTTAATTTAAGGGTTAAAGCTCTGAAATTTGTTGTGCAATACTTTTAATGCTTTAAGACACTGTGGTGAAATTTTGGTGAATTTTGAACAATTCCTTCATACTTTTTCACATATTCAGTAATAAAGTGTTTTCAGTTTGAAATTTAAAGTGACAGTAACGGTTTTATTTTAAAACGTTTTTTGTGCTTTGTTGACAAGTTTAAGCCTGTTTAACATGTCTGTACCATCAGATAAGCTATGTTCTATATGTATGAAAGCCAAGGTGTCTCCCCATTTAAATTTATGTGATAATTGTGCCATAGTGTCCTAACAAAGTAAGGACAGTAATGCCACAGATAATGATATTGCCCAAGATGATTCCTCAAATGAGGGGAGTAAACATGATACTACATCATCCCCTTCTGTGTCTACACCAGTTTTGCCCACACAGGAGGCCCCTAGTACATCTAGTGCGCCAATTCTTATTACCATGCAACAATTAACGGCTGTAATGGATAACTCTATAGCAAATATTTTATCCAAAATGCCTACTTATCAGAGAAAGCGCGATTGCTCTGTTTTAAACACTGAAGATGATAATTGTTCTGACATACCCTCACACCAATCTGAAGGGGCCATGAGGGAGGTTTTGTCTGAGGGAGAAATTTCAGATTCAGGAAAAATTTCTCAACAAGCTGAACCTGATGTTGTGACATTTAAATTTAAATTACAACATCTCCGCGCACTGCTTAAGGAGGTATTATCTACTCTGGATGATTGTGACAATTTGGTCATTCCAGAAAAGTTATGTAAGATGGACAAGTTCCTAGAGGTTCCGGTGCCCCCCGACGCTTTTCCTATACCCAAGCGGGTGGCGGACATAGTAAATAAGGAGTGGGAAAGGCCCGGCATACCTTTTGTTCCCCCCCCTATATTTAAGAAATTTTTTCCTATAGTCGACCCCAGAAAGGACTTATGGCAGACAGTCCCCAAGGTCGAGGGGGCGGTTTCTACTCTAAACAAACGCACTACTATTCCTATCGAAGATAGTTGTGCTTTCAAAGATCCTATGGATAAAAAATTAGAGGGTTTGCTTAAAAGGATTTTTGTTCAGCAGGGTTACCTTCTACAACCAATTTCATGCATTGTTCCTGTCACTACGGCAGCGTGTTTCTGGTTCGAGGAACTAGAAAAGTCGCTCAATAAAGAATCTTCGTATGAGGAGGTTATGGACAGAGTTCAAGCACTTAAATTGGCTAACTCTTTTATTTTAGATGCCGCTTTGCAATTAGCTAGATTAGCGGCGAAAAATTCAGGGTTTGCTATCGTGGCGCGCAGAGCGCTTTGGCTAAAGTCTTGGTCAGCGGATGTGTCTTCCAAGACAAAATTGCTTAACATTCCTTTCAAGGGTAAAACATTATTTGGACCTGATTTGAAAGAGATTATTTCAGACATCATTGGGGGAAAGGGCCACGCCCTCCCACAGGATAGGTCTTTTAAGGCTAAAAATAAGCCTAATTTTCGTCCCTTTCGCAGAAACGGACCAGCCTCTAATTCTACATCCTCTAAGCAAGAGGGTAATACTTCACAACCCAAACCAGCCTGGAGACCAATGCAAGGCTGGAACAAGGGTAAGCAGGCCAAGAAGCCTACCACTGCTACCAAAACAGCATGAAGGGATGGCCCCCGATCCGGGACCGGATCTGGTGGGGGGCAGACTTTCTCTCTTTGCTCAGGCTTGGGCAAGAGATGTTCAGGATCCTTGGGCGCTAGAAATAGTTTCTCAAGGTTATCTCCTGGAATTCAAGGAACTACCCCCAAGGGGAAGGTTCCACAGGTCTCAATTATCTTCAAACCAAATAAAAAGACAGGCATTCTTACATTGTGTAGAAGACCTGTTAAAAATGGGAGTGATTCATCCAGTTCCAATAAGAGAACAAGGGATGGGTTTTTATTCCAACATGTTCATAGTTCCCAAAAAAGAGGGAACATTCAGACCAATTTTGGATCTCAAGATCCTAAACAAATTTCTCAAGGTTCCATCATTCAAAATGGAAACTATTCGAACGATCCTACCTACTATCCAGGAAAATCAATTTATGACTACCGTGGATTTAAAGGATGCGTACCTACATATTCCTATCCACAAGGAACATCATCAGTTCCTAAGGTTCGCTTTTCTGGACAAGCATTACCAGTTTGTGGCACTTCCATTCGGATTAGCCACTGCTCCAAGGATTTTCACAAAGGTTCTAGGGTCCCTTCTAGCGGTTCTAAGACCAAGGGGCATTGCAGTAGTACCTTACTTGGACGACATCCTGATTCAAGCGTCGTCTCTGTCAAAAGCAAAGGCTCATACGGACATCGTCCTAGCCTTTCTCAGATCTCACGGATGGAAGGTGAACAAAGAAAAAAGTTCTCTGTCCCCGTCAACAAGAGTTCCCTTCTTGGGAACAATAATAGATTCCTTAGAAATGAGGATTTTTCTGACAGAGGTCAGAAAATCAAAAATTCTAAGCTCTTGTCAAGTACTTCATTCTGTTCTTAGTCCTTCCATAGCGCAGTGCATGGAAGTAATAGGATTGATGGTTGCAGCAATGGACATAGTTCCTTTTGCACGAATTCATCTAAGACCATTACAACTGTGCATGCTCAGACAGTGGAATGGGGATTATACAGACTTGTCTCCGACGATTCAAGTAGATCAAAAGACCAGAGATTCACTCCGTTGGTGGCTGACCCTGGACAATCTGTCACAGGGAATGAGCTTCCGCAGACCAGAGTGGGTCATTGTCACGACCGACGCCAGCCTGGTGGGCTGGGGCGCGGTCTGGGAACCCCTGAAAGCTCAGGGTCTATGGTCTCGGGAAGAATCTCTTCTCCCGATAAACATTCTGGAACTGAGAGCGATATTCAATGCTCTCAAAGCTTGGCCTCAACTAGCAAAGGCCAAATTCATAAGGTTTCAATCAGACAACATGACGACTGTTGCATATATCAATCATCAGGGGGGAACAAGGAGTTCCCTGGCGATGGAAGAAGTGACCAAAATAATTCAATGGGCGGAGGATCACTCCTGCCACTTGTTTGCGATCCACATCCCAGGAGTGGAAAATTGGGAAGCGGATTTTCTGAGTCGTCAGACATTCCATCCGGGGGAGTGGGAACTCCATCCGGAAATCTTTGCCCAAATAACTCAATTATGGGGCATTCCAGACATGGATCTGATGGCGTCCCGTCAGAACTTCAAGGTTCCTTGCTACGGGTCCAGATCCAGGGATCCAAAGGCGACTCTAGTAGATGCACTAGTAGCACCTTGGACCTTCAACCTAGCTTATGTATTCCCACCGTTTCCTCTCATTCCCAGGCTGGTAGCCAGGATCAATCAAGAGAGGGCCTCGGTGATCTTGATAGCTCCTGCGTGGCCACGCAGGACTTGGTATGCAGACCTGGTGAATATGTCATCGGCTCCATCATGGAAGCTACCTTTGAGACAGGACCTTCTTGTTCAGGGTCCATTCGAACATCCGAATCTGGTTTCCCTCCAACTGACGGCTTGGAGATTGAACGCTTGATTTTATCAAAGCGTGGGTTTTCAGATTCTGTAATAGTTACTCTGATTCAGGCTAGAAAGCCTGTAACTAGAAAAATTTACCATAAAATATGGAAAAAATATATCTGTTGGTGTGAATCTAAAGGATTCCCATGGAACAAGATAAAAATTCCTAAGATTCTATCTTTTCTACAAGAAGGTTTGGAGAAAGGATTATCTGCAAGTTCTCTGAAGGGACAGATCTCTGCTTTATCTGTTTTACTTCACAAAAGACTGGCAGCTGTGCCAGATGTTCAAGCATTTGTTCAGGCTCTGGTTAGGATCAAGCCTGTTTACAGACCTTTGACTCCTCCCTGGATTCTAAATCTAGTTCTTTCAGTTCTTCAAGGGGTTCCGTTTGAACCCTTACATTCCGTAGATATTAAGTTATAATCTTGGAAAGTTTTGTTTTTGGTTGCAATTTCTTCTGCTAGAAGAGTTTCAGAGTTATCTGCTCTGCAGTGTTCTCCGCCCTATCTGGTGTTCCATGCAGATAAGGTGGTTTTGCGTACTAAGCCTGGTTTTCTTCCGAAAGTTGTTTCCAACAAAAATATTAACCAGGAGATAGTTGTATCTTCTTTGTGTCCGAATCCAGTTTCAAAGAAGGAACGTTTGTTACACAATTTGGACGTAGTCCGTGCTCTAAAATTCTATTTAGAGGCTACTAAAGATTTCAGACAAACATCTTCCTTGTTTGTTGTTTATTCTGGTAAAAGGAGAGGTCAAAAAGCGACTTCTACCTCTCTTTCCTTTTGGCTTAAAAGCATTATCCGATTGGCTTATGAGACTGCCGGACGGCAGCCTCCTGAAAGAATCACAGCTCACTCCACTAGGGCTGTGGCTTCCACATGGGCCTTCAAGAACGAGGCTTCTGTTGACCAGATATGTAAGGCAGCGACTTGGTCTTCACTGCACACTTTTGCCAAATTTTACAAATTTGATACTTTTGCTTCTTCGGCCTAGGAGGGATCATGTGACCAGCTTTGCTGGGACTCTTTGCCATTTCCTGTTGGGGAAGAGAATATCCCACAAGTAAGGATGACGCCGTGGACCGGACACACCGTTGGAGAAAGTAATTTATCAGGTAAGCATAAATTCTGTTTTTTATTATTATTATTATTGTTGGATAATATCTCATTCCTGTCCAATCTTTTGGTTCTAGTAAGAGCATTGTCTAAAATGTGGGCCGGATATTTTCTTTCTATAAATCTATTGTATATGGTCTGGCTTTGTTCAAGAAACATGTTGTAATCTGAACAATTCCTTCTGATACGTCTGAACTGACTATACGGTACATTATTAATCCAACTCCTATGGTGATTGCTATGGTATTCCAAATAGCTGTTGCTATCCACATCTTTGAAAAAAGTTTTAGATACAATAGTCTGGTTGGACCCCCAACTGAGTGACAGATCCAAATAGTCTATTGATTCAGATTGTATATTGGCTGTAAAGGTGATCCCCATATTATTGTTATTAAGTCGAGTAATGAACGATTCAGCTGATTCTAGAGACCCGTCCCAGATAAATAAGAGGTCATCTATATAACGGCCATAGAATACCAGGTTCTCCCCAAGATCCGCATGGTAAATATATACCTCCTCAAATAATCCCATAAAGAGATTGGCTAAACTTGGGGCGAACCTGGTACCCATGGCCGTTCCCCTAGTCTGAAAATAAAACTGGTCTAAATATAAAAAATAATTGTGTTGCAAAATGAACTTAATGCATTCTAAAATGTATGCTCCTTGAACTTTGGGTAAATATGGGTCCTGTTCTAAAAAATGTGATACTGCCGTCAATCCTAAATCATGAGTGATATTTGAATAAAGTGAACTAACATCACAGGTAATCCATAATTTCTTTTTATTGGTGAGGGTGAGGTTTTGTAACAACTGTAAAAGATGAGTACTGTCTCTAATGTATGACGGAAGAGTGATAACAAATTTTTGTAAAAACTGGTCAATGTAGAATGATAAATTATATGTTAGGTTGCCTATCCCAGCTATGATAGGACGTCCGGGAGGGTTATTTTTATCCTTATGGATTTTTGGAAGATGGTAGTAATGAGCGTTACTGGGATTGTCTATTCTAAGGAATTCACGTTCTTCTTTATTTAATATACCCTGCAAAGAACCCTTGCCTATTAGTTCCTGATATGATGTTTTGAAAAAAGGGGTCGGATCTCTGGATAAAATTTGATATTAGTTAATATCACCTAGAATTCTCTCTGCTTCTTTGGTGTAATCTTTATAGTCCTGGATAATAATCCCTCCTCCCTTATCCGCATCGCGGATGACAATGTTTGGATTGTTCTGTAACTTATGCAAAGCTTTTTTATGTCTCTGAAAGGAATAGTTTGTCCTTTTTGCTGTTGTTTTTAATAATTTTTCGCAGTCCTCTAAGACCATGTTTTGGTATAGTTCAATGTATTTATTATTAATGTTGGTGGGATTGAAATTAGATTTGTTTTTGACATTCGTGTGTATATTTCCTTCAAATAAATTGTCAGTTATGTCTTCAATGTTTGCTATGACACTTGGTATTGAATTGTCAGAAGGCATGTTGTCAGTTATTATTACCTGTGAATTAATGTTATGTGATTGTTTTCTGCTTAATTTTTTATTTGCAAAATATTTTTGTAGTGATAACTTGCGTGTAAAATTATTCACATCAACAAATAGATTGAAGATGTTTGGTGTGTTAGGTGGACAAAAAGACAAGCCTTTTTTCAATACTCTTTTCTCTTCTATAGATAGTGTGTGTGATGATAAGTTGATTGATTAAAGATTTTAACTTTATTATACGGAAGTTGTCTCTCACGATCATTTACCTTACCAGGAGAGGTATTTTATTTCTAAAACCCATTGGAGGCTGCAGTATACATGTTGCAGAGACGCTGATTTGCTGTAATCAAGCAACGCTGAGATCCACCTGTCTGCACCACATCCGAGGCCACCCAGTGTGCTAATTTAGTAACGCTGAGATCCACCTGTCTGCACCATATCCGAGGCCACCCAGTGTGCTAACCACTGAGAGTGTTAGTCTGCCTGATAGCACCCATTATACAAAGATATCACAATTGATATCCTTAAATCCCAATACTCGACTATCTCTGACTTGGTGGTTAAATTACCACCGTTTAGTTCAAGGGGCCTCTTTTGTTTGTCCAACCTGGACTGTGATTTCAACAGATGCGAGTCTTTCAGGTTGGGGAGCTGTCTGGGGATCTCTGACAGCGTAGGGGATTTGGAAATCTCAAGAGGCAAGATTACCAATCAATATTTTGGAACTCTGTGCGATTTTCAGAGTTATGAAAGAAGTAACTCGGATACTTGCATGGGCGGAATCCAGCTCCTGTCTAATCTCTGCAGTTCATATCCCAGGTATAGACAATTGGGAAGCGGATTATCTCAGTCGCCAGACTTTACATCCGGGAGAATGGTCTCTTCACCCAGAGGTGTTTCTTCAGATTGTTCAGATATGGGGGCTTCCAGAAATAGATTTGATGGCTTCTCATCTAAACAGGAAACTTCCCAGGTATCTGTCCAGATCCAGGGATCCTCAGGCGGAAGCAGTGGATGCGTTGTCAATTCCTTGGAATTATCAACCTGCTTATATCTTTCCACCTCTAGTTCTTCTTCCAAGAGTGATTTCCAAAATCATAATGGAATGTTCGTTTGTTCTGCTGGTGGCTCCAGCATGGCCACACAGGTTTTTTTTTTTTTTTTATTGAGGTTGTGCAAAAGTGTTACAACATATATGAAACAACACAACATGAAAACAAGTAGAAATAGTACATTACAGTTTGATAATTTCTATATAAGTAGAAGAGTGCAATTTTTAATATGTATAATCTTATAGAAAAGATTGGAACCTCTTTTTATAAATTAAAATGAATAGTGTGAATGGTCACTTCTGGGTTGGTAAGCTTAAAGTAAATTAGCAATTAACATGGTATATAGAAACAAAAGGGATATTATGGGAGTATTACTCCACTGTGTAAATAGTATGGTAAAATATGTAGAAACAACAATTTGGTTGCGGCATAGGCAAGAGAAGCCACATAGTTAACCCTCCAAGGGTATAAATGTAGAGCTGGTACATGTGAGGCGAAATATAACAAGTATATTGCATATATTGATGGTTAAAACATTCGGTAGTTACTATGAAAACATCAATTTAAGACCAGGCTTATTCGTGTACATTAAACCCCCATATATCTCATAATAAGTGAAAAAAGGTGAGGGGTTAAAACCCGCAGTTATCAACCCTGAGAGGTTGTGTGAGGCTACAAAGGGTGGTACATTGACAACACATTTGGAACCTATCAGGGTCAACATACATAAATAAATATAGGGGCTCTTCAAAGACCATGGGTAGGTATCAGGGCTGGTAAAATAAAGTCTGGCCAGAAAGTGCGAGCAATCCAAATGGTGTATTATGTGTGCCAGGATGACTGTTCCCTGAGAAGACATTTAGAATCACTTAGGCTCAGTAATATGTGTAAGAGGTGTTCAGGGGGACATAATACAGTAAGCAGTAATTGTAAACGGAGAGAAGGACTACATGCATAGGGCTAATATATGTAAAATGCAGGGAGGTCCAAAATAGGATTATCAATGTGGGTCCAGCCCACCCTAGTAACTTTAACAAAAATCTGGCTGCATCACTACATGCCACCCCTCATCAGTAGTGGCCATATCAGCAAATCCGCGAGTTTGCGCCCTAAAACTCTAAATAGGAATGGACAATAACCAAAGAACTATGGAAAAGGATACCCTGCAACAATGAACTCTAATAAAGTAGCATGAGCTTTAAAACAAACATATGTGACCCACAATGATAGATGAAAGTCCAACAGTACATTAAAAGATCCTGGAAATGTTCAGCACTTAGTATGAAACAATAATATCAGTGTTAGCATATTTGTCCCTCCTTATTTGCAAAGCACAATTAGTATCAAAGCAGGAGAGACAAACAGTAGGATATGCAGCTTAACTTAACATCAGTGATAAACTATAAACATATAAAAGGTGTGTGTCCACAATATGGTATATGACGCTTATAACAGGGAAAGTGTGATGGAGTCCTTCAAATAATAAGAGCAATTATTATTAACAGTCCAGTCCCAACATTTATCTAACCCATACCACTCCTGGGATAGGTCTGTCTAAAAGGTGATGTGGAGAAGTAATGCATCAAACAGTGGGAAAGCAGGAGTCCACCGCCATGCCATCTCTGCACATCAAGACCTCCAACGGTAAGAGGAGCCGGCACATACCAAACCAGCATCGCATCTACTCGCCTGAGACCTCCATAAGGAGCCAAGCACAGTCCAGATGCTTGAGCATGGGAAAAGCAAAGCAGCTCACACGCAGGAGCTCTGTTCGCTGACCAAGGCAGGTATGTAGAGAGAGCGCTGAGTTCAACTCCGGTTTCACAGGACTTAAGCTGATCTGGTGACCAGCTCTCAAAAGCAGCAGCTTCTAAGGACTCAGGCAGCTTCGTTACAGGTTCTGGGGTATGCGGTAGATGCTGGGGCCCCAAAGCATCCCCGCTCTCACTGACACTTTCACAGCCGGTCAGGCATAGGCAAACTCCCTCCTGTACTTCACCGGTATTCACAGAAACAGAGACTCCGACCGGGACTGTGGTAAAAGTAGGTCTATAGGACTCTAGAAGCTTGCTTAGCTCGGCTAGGATCCATTGAGCGTCCACCATCTCATATGCAGAAGATTAGGGTAATAGTAAGAAATGTCTCATGTCACATAGGAAAATATAGGTTAATCTGTAAAGGATATCTTCCTCACCATGTGGATAAGAAAATGGCCGCCACCCGCTCAGTCCCAGAGTAGGCCTCCGGTCCTAACTGGGATCAGCTGTATCAATGCCATATCAGGCCCTTCACCAAATAGTAAGCAGAAGTCTTATTATCTGTTCTCCGATAGTTAGAGGAAGTAGGTTACCGTGAAAAGCTTTTTAAATCAATTTGTAAGCGATAGTAGCTGGAGCTGTAGAAATGTGCGTCCACTCTCATGCGTTGCTGGCTCCGCCCCCCTGGCCACACAGGTTTTGGTATGCGGATCTTGTTCGGATGTCCAGTTGCCAACCTTGGCCACTTCCGTTAAGGTCAGACCTTCTATCTCAAGGTCCGTTTTTCCATCAGGATCTCAAATCAATAAATTTGAAGGTATGGAGATTGAATGCTTAGTGCTTAGTCATAGAGGTTTTTCTGACTCGGTGATCAATACTATGTTGCAGGCTCGTAAATCTGTGTCTAGAAAGATTTATTACCAAGTTTGGAAGACTTACATTTCATGGTGTTCCTCTCATAAGTTCTCTTGGCATTCTTTTAGAATTCCTAGAATTTTACAGTTTCTTCAGGATGGTTTGGATAAGAGTTTGTCCGCAAGTTCCTTGAAAGGACAAATCTCTGCTCTTTCTGTTCTGTTTCACAGAAAAATTGCTAATCTTCCTGACATTCGTTGTTTTGTACAGGCTTTGGTTCGTATCAAGCCTGTCATTAAGTCAATCTCTCCTCCTTGGAGTCTTAATTTGGTTTTGAGAGCTTTACAGGCTCCTCCGTTTGAGCCTATGCATTCTCTGGATATTAAGTTACTTTATTGGAAAGTATTGTTTCTTTTGGCTATCTCTTCTGCTAGAAGAGTTTCTGAATTATCTGCTCTTTCTTGTGAATCTCCTTTTCTGATTTTTCATCAGGATAAGGCGGTTTTGCGGACTTCATTTACATTTTTACCTAAGGTTGTAAATTACAACAACATTAGTAGAGAAATTGTTTTCCCTTTGTTGTGTCCTAATCCTAAGAATTCCTTGGAAAGATCTTTGCATTCTTTGGATGTGGTAAGAGCTTTGAAATATTATGTTGAAGCTACTAAAGATTTCAGAAAGACTTCTAGTCTATTTGTTATCTTTTCCGGTTACTAAGAAAGGTCATCATGCTTATGTGGAGTCGGGTAAATCCCTGCCTCAGAGGATTACGGCTCATTCTACTAGGTCAGTTTCTACTTCCTGGGCTTTTAAGAATGAAGCTTCTTTTGATCAGATTTGCAAAGCAGCAACTTGGTCTTCTTTGCATACTTTTACTAAATTCTACCATTTTTATGTTTTCTCTTCTTCAAAAGCAGTTTTTGGTAGAAAAGTTCTTCAGGCAGCTGTTTGAGTTTGATTCTTCTGCTTATAATTTCAGTTTTTTTCATTATAAGAATAAAACTTTTTGATTTGTGTTGTGGATTCTTTTTTCAGCGGAATTGGCTGTCTTTATTTTTATCCCTCCCTCTCTAGTGACTCTTGCGTGGAGTTCCACATCTTGGGTATTGATATCCCATATGTCACTAGCTCATGGACTCTTGCCAATTACATGAAAGAAAACATAATTTATGTAAGAACTTACCTGATAAATTCATTTCTTTCATATTGGCAAAAGTCCATGAGGCCCACCCTTTTTATGGTGGTTATGATTTTTTTTGTATAAAGCACAATTATTCCAATTCCTTGTTGATGCTTTCGCTCCTTTCTTATCACCCCACTTCTTGGCTATTCGTTAAACTGAATTGTGGGTGTGGTGGGGGGTGTATTTATAGGCATTTTGAGGTTTGGGAAACTTTGCCCCTCCTGGTAGGAATGTATATCCCATACGTCACTAGCTCATGGACTCTTGCCAATATGAAAGAAATGAATTTATCAGGTAAGTTCTTACATAAATTATGTTATTTCCACTATTACTGGGGGAAGGGAGTTTTTTTGCCCCAAGATAAAAAAATCTAAGGGTAAAACTAGAGCTTCTAATCAGTTTTGTTCCTTTCGTCAGAATAGAGAACAGAAAACCACTCCTTCCCCTAAGGACTTTGGCTCCAATTGGAAGCCATCTTCGAGTTGGAATACATCCAAGCCTTTTAAGAAACCAAAGCCAGCCCCCAAAACTGCATGAAGGTGTGGCCCTCAATCCAGTTCTACTGGTGGGGGCAGATTGAAATTATTTCAAGACGTTTGGGCAGGTTCCGTTCAGAATCATTGGATTCAGAATATTGTCTCTCAAGGGTATCGAATAGGTTTCAGAATAATAATTTTTCTCTCTCACGTTCCAACAAATTCTGTGAAAGCTCAGGCTTTTCTGAAATGTATTTCAGATCTGGAGCTTTCAGGGGTAATTGTACCAGTTCCACTTCCGGAACAGGGTCTGGGTTTTTATTCAAATCTATTCATTGTCCTGAAGAAGGAACATTTATTCAGACCAGTTCTGGATCTGAAGTTTTTTAATCACTTTTGTAAGGGTCCCAACTTTCAAGATGGTGACTATAAGTACTATTCTGCCCTTTGTTCAGCAAGGTCATTATATGTCCACAATAGACTTAAAGGATGCATATCTTCACATTCAGATTCATCCAGACCACTATCGGTTTCTAAAATTCTCTTTTCTAGACAAGCATTACCAATTTGTCGCTCTTCCATTTGGCCTAGCAACAGCTCCAAGAATCTTTTTCGAAGGTTCTCGGTGCCCTACTATCTGTAATCAGAGAGCAGGGTATTGCGGTGTTTCCTTATTTGGACGATATATTGGTACTGGTTCAATCTTTTCATTTAGCAGAATCTCACACAAATCAATTTGTGTTGTTTCTTCAAAGACATGGTTAGAGGATCAATTTACCAAAGAGTTTCTTGATTCCTCAGACAAGGGCCACCTTTTTTAGGTTTCCTGATAGATTCAGTGTCCATGACTCTGTCTTTAACAGACAAGAGACAAATGAAATTGGTTTCTGCCTATCGAAACCTTCAGTCTCAATCATTCCTTTCATTGGTTTTGTGCATGGAAGTTTTAGGTCTCATTACTGCAGCATCAGACGCGATCCCCTTTGCTCGTTTTCATATGAGACCTCTGCAGTTTTGCATGCTGAATCAATGGTGCAGTGATTATACTCGGATATCACAATTAATATTCTTAAATCCCAACACTCAACCCTCTCTGACTTGGTGCTTAAACCATCACCTTATTGTTCAAGGTTCCTCCTTTGTTCATCCTTCCTGGATTGTGATTACAACAGATGCAAGTCTCACAGATTGGGGAGCTGTCTGGGGGTCTCTGACAGTACACGGGGTTTGGAATCCTCAAGAGGCGAAGTTACCAATCAATATTTTAGAACTCCGTGCTATTTTCAGTGCTCTTCAGGCTTGGCCTCTATTAAAGAGAGAATCATTCATTCGTTTTCAGACAGACAGTATCACAACTGTGGCATATGTCAATCATCAGGGTGGGACTCGCAGTCTTTTAGCAATGAAAGAAGTATCTCGAATACTTTCTTGGGCAGAATTCAACTCCTGTCTAATTTCTGTAATACATATCCCAGGTGTAGACAATTGGGAAGCGGATTATCTCAGCCGTCAGACTTTACATCCAGGGGAGTGGACTCTCCATCCAGATGTATTTTGTCAGATTGTACAGATGTGGGGTCTTCCCGAAATAGATCTGATGGCTTCCCATCCAAACAAGAAACTTCCCAGGTATCTTTCCAGGTCAGAGCAGGTGGACAGGGTTATGGAGCAACGGTCTTTAGACCGCTGCTTCATAACTGCTCTTTCTGGCAAGCCTGCAGGCTCGCCAGAAATGTGGGCCCTCAAGCTCCATTCAGAGCTTGATAGATAGGCCCCCTAGTCTATTTGTTGTTTTTCTGGTCCTAGGAAAGGTCAAAAAGCCTTTGCCATTTCTTTGGCATCTTGGTTAAAGCTTTTGATTCACAAGGCTTATTTGGAGCCGGGACAGTCTCCGTCTCAAAGAATTACAGCTCATTCTACTAGATCAGTCGCCACTTCTTGGGCTTTTAAGAATGAAGCTTCGGTTGATCAGATTTGCAAAGCAGCAACTTGGTCTTCTTTGCCTACATTTACTAAATTTTACCATTTTGATGTATTTGCTTCTTCTGAAGCAGTCTTTGGTTCTTCAGTTCTTCAGGCAGCTGTCTTAGTTTGATTCTTTTGCTTATGATTTAAATTGTTTCCTGAAATTTATGTGAACTTTATGAGAGACTTATTTTTTTGTGTGGATTTAATTTTTTCAGCGGAAATAGCTGTTTTTATTTTATCCCTCCCTCTCTAGTCACTCTTCTGTAGACTTCCACATTTTGGGTATTTCTATCCCATACGTCACTAGCTCATGGACTCTTTCCAATTACATGAAAGAAAACATAATTAATGTAAGAACTTACCTGTTAAATTTCTTTCTTTCATATTGGCAAGAGTCCATGAGGCCCACCCTTTTCTTATGGTGGTTATGATTTTTGTATAAAAGCACAATTATATTTCCAATTCCTCTTTTTGCATGCTTTTTTACTCCTTATTTTATCACCTCACTACGTGGCTATTCATTAAACTGAGTTGTGGGTGTGGTGGGAGGTGTATTTATAGGCATTTTGAGGTTTGGGAAACTTTGCCCCTCCTGGTAGGATTGTATATCCCAAATGTCACTAGCTCATGGACTCTTGTCAATATGAAAGAAATTAATTTATCAGGTAAGGTATTACATAAATTATGTTTTTGCTCATATTTGTGCTTTAGCATCTCCACCAAATGCTAAAGAGCTTTTTGAAAAGTACAAAGAATAACTTTTCAAGACACCCTGGTCACAAAAGTTGTTTAAATTATGCACTTAGAGATATTCAGGATATCTTGATGGTTGAATGGCAAAAATTGTCAGGATTTTGGTTTACCTTATCCTCCAAACAATTTATCAGAAAATCCCAAAGACCTCTATGATGCTTCTTTTGAAAGTTATACTGGAGTCCAATTGAAGGCATCTTTTAATGACCTTCAAAGAGAAAGTTTTGAAGAAATCATTGCTGCATCAGAAAATGACACTTTGTCACAAAGGTGTTATTTCCTTGATGGTCCTGGTGTAGTGGTAAAACCTACTTATACAAGACTTTGTTGAGGACATTTAGAGGAAATAGTGAGGTAGCATTACTAGTTGCTTCAACAGGTATTGCGGTAAATTTGCTTGAAGGTGGACGAACATACGACTCGCAGTTTAAGTTGCCGGTTCCTCTGTTGCATACTTCAAACTCTTCCATGAGGCAAACCTCTAATGATGTGCAAATTATCCATACTGCAAAGATAATTATTTGGGATGAATCTACCATGTCTTCCAGTGATGCACTCAGATGTGTCAACAAACTCCTTCAAGAGTTGATGAATAATTACAAACCTTTTGGAGGAAAAACAATTCTGCTCCGGAGGTGATTTCCGACAAACTCTTCATGTTGTTGCACATGGAAGCAGATCTGCTATAGTTGAAGTGAGTATAAAATTCAATCCACTCTGGCATAAGTTTAAGGTTTTGAAGCTGACAAATAATGTAAGATCTGTTGTTCCTGAGTTTAGTTCTTGGCTTTAAAAGCTTGGAGATGGCATACTGACAAATGAGCATGGCTTTCATGAAGATATCTTTCAAATTCCATCTCAAATGATATGCAAAGACTCCATTGTAAAGGAGATTTTTGGTGAACAGTTAAAAGATTCTGATGCTTTTAAGTTTTCAAAAAAGAAAATGTATGCTTACCTGATAAATTTATTTCTTTTTTGACACGATGAGTCTACGGATCATCTTAATTACTAATGGGATTTTCACCTCCTGGTCAGCAGGAGGAGGCAAAGAGCACCACAGCAGAGCTGTTAAATAGCTCCTGGTCAGCAGGAGGAGGCAAAGAGCACCACAGCAGAGCTGTTAAATAGCTCCTCCCTTCCCTCCCACTCCAGTCATTCGACCGAAGTTAGGAAGAAAAAGGAAAAGCCAAGGTGCAGAGGTGTCTGAAGTTTACAATAACCCACAACCTGTCTTAAAAGAACAGGGCGGGCCGTGGACTCATGTCAAAAAATAAATAAATTTATCAGGTAAGCATAAATTTTCTTTTCTTTTTTTAAGACACGATGAGTCCATGGATCATCTTAATTATTAATGGGATTCAATACCCAAGCTAGAGTACACAGATGCTACAGGAGGGACAAGACAGGAAACCTAAACGAAAGGCACCACTGCTTGAAGAACCCTTTCTGAACCCTTTCTCCCAACAGCGGCCTCAGCCAAGACAAAAGTATCAAATTTGTAAAACTTTGAAAAAATGTGAAGAGAAGAGCAAGTTGTAGCCTTGCAAATCTGTTCCACAGAAGCTTCATTCTTGAATGCCCATGAGGGAACAATAACCCTTGTGGAATGAGCCGTAACTCTCTCTGGAGGCTGCAGTCTAGCGGTCTCATATGTAAACGTATGATACTCTTCAGCAAAAAAGAAAGAGACGTAGCCGTAGCCTTCTATCCCTTACGTTTTCCTGAAAAAACCCACAAACAAAGCAGGAGACTGACGCAGATCCTTAGTCACCTGTAGATAAAACTTTAAGGCACGAACCACGTCCAAATTGAGTAGAAGCTGTTCCTTCTGAGAAGAAAGATTAGGACACAAGGAAGGAACACCAATCCCCTGATTAATGTTCCTATAGAAACAACTTTAGGAAGAAATCCTAAATTAGCACGTAAAATTACCTTATCTGAATGAAAAATAAGGTAAGAATACTCGTACTGCCAGGCCGAGAGCTCTGACACTCTGCGAGCAGAAGAAAAATCAACCGGAAATAAAACTTTCCAAGATAACAACTTAATATCTAAGGAATGCATAGGCTCAAATGGAGCCCCTTGAAGAACTTTAAGCACTAAATTCAGACTCCATGGAGGAGGAACTGGTTTGAACACAGGCCTGATCCTGACCAAACCCTGACAAAATGATTGTACATCTGGAACATCTGCCAGATGTTTGTGTAACAACATAGATAAAGCAGAGATTTGCCCCTTTAGGCAACTTTTCGATAATCCTTTCTCCAGACCCCTTGGAGAAAAGACAAAATTCTAGGAATCCTAACTCTACTCCGAGAGTAGCCCTTGGATTCACCCCAATAGAGATATTTACACCATATCTTAAGGGAAATCCTTCTAGTTACAGGCTTACGAGCCTGAATCATGGTCTCTAAGACTGATTCTGAAAAACCCTGCTTGGATAATAATAAGCGTTCAATCTCCAAGTAGACAGTTTCAGAGAAACACAGATTTGGGTGAAGGAGGGACCCTTGATTAGAAAGTCCCTCTTCACAGAACTCTCAAAGGTGGCAGAGATGATATGGCCACCAGATCTGCATACCAAACCCTGTGAGGCTAAGCTGGTGCTATGAGAGACACCGATGCCCCCTCCCCCTTGATTCGAGCAATCATCCGAGGAAGAAAGCAAACTGAGGAAAAAAATGGAGAATACTTCCAGATGAAATTCCCACTCCCCTAAATGAAAAGTCTGCTTACTCAGGAAATCCGCCTCCCAGTTGTCCACCCCTGGGATGGAGATCCCCGACAGGCAGCAAGAATGGCCTCCGCCCACTGAGTATTTTGGATATTTCTGTCATCACTAATGGAACTCTTTGTTCCTCCCCGATGACTGATGTAGGCCACTGACGTTATTCTAACCGACTGGAACCTGACAAACTGGACTGAGGCTAACTGCAGCCAGGCCAGCAGAACATTGTAGATCGCTCTCAGCTCCAGAATATTTAAAGGATGAACAGCCTCTGACTGAGACCAAACTCCCAAGCCCTTAGAGAGCCCCAGAATGCTCCCCAACCTAGAAGGTTGTTGTCTGTTGTCACAATCACCCAGGATGGTCTGCAAATGCAAGTTACCTAGGAGAGATGATTCCAGTAGAATTTGAGGAGAGAAATCCGTATAATCTCCGATCCAATGCTGAACATGCTTAACTGCAGAGGTCTGAGATGTAACCGAGCAAACGTGATGATGTCCATTGCCGCCACCATCAGCCCAATTACTTCCATGCACTTAGGCCCTGAAGGCCAAGGAGAGGACTGAATGACTAGACAATGATCAAAAATCTCTGATTTCCTGACATTCTGTCAGAAGAATCTTCATTGATAAGGAAACTACTATAGTTCCCAGAACGTTACCCCTTGTACATTGGACAAAGGAACCTTTTCCAAATTTACCTTCCACCCGTGATATTGCGGGAAAGATAACAACATGTCCACGTGAAATCTTGCCTGCTGAAAGGATGGTCCCTGGACTAGGGTATCGTCCAGATAGGGTGCCGATGCAATGCCCTATAACTGAAGCACCGCCCACAGCGACCTCAGAACCTTTGTGAAAACTCTGAGAGCTGTTCAAAAAGCCAAACCACAAACTGGAAATGACAAACCTTAGCACTTGAAACGATTCTTGAGATGGCACATGAAAGTACGCGTCCTTGAAATCCACTGTTGTCAAAAATTGACCCTCTTGGAGCAAGGGAAGAGTGGAACGATAGTTCCCCTCTTGAAGGATGGTACACTAAGAAAATTGTCTAGACTCTTGAGATCTAAAAAGTGGTCTGGTGTAGAAAAAACCCAGACCATGAACCAGTATTGGAACTGGAACAATCACTCCCATATCTGAGAGGTCTTCTACGCAGTGTAAGACCGCCTCTCCTTTTGTCTGATCTGCAAATAATCTTGAAAACAGACAAATTCCTCTGGGAGGAAACTTTTGAACTCTACTTTGTATCCCTGGGATACTCTTTTCTATCGTTCAGGAACCCTGAATATCTTGAACCCAAGCCTGAATGAAGACAGAAAGTCCGCCCCCTACAAGGTCGGTCCCGGATCGAGGGCATGACCTTCATGCTCTCCTTGATTTAACAACAAGCTATTTGGATTTTTTTATTTATTTTTTTAAATTCTTTAAAATGTCAAAAGAATCATTTCCGCCAAACCAGATCCCAACAAGGTCTCCCTTGAAAGAAATCGCTAAAATCTTAGACCTGGAGCGTATATCCGTAGAACAAGGCTGGGTTTTGTTTAGAGGATATCAGGAAAAAAATGGAAAATATTAAGGTAAATAAAATTCCAGGCCCAGATGGAATACACCCAAGGGTGTTAAGGGAACGTAGCACTGATATAGACAAACCTTTACTCTTAATTTTTCAAGACTCATTATCCTCAGGCATGGTACCCCAGGATTGGCGTAAAGCTGATGTGGTGCCACTCTTCAAAAAGGGAAGCAGGGATGATCCAGGAAGCTATAGACCAGTTAGTCTGACATCAATAGTGGGGAAGATATTTGAAGGGATTATAAGGGATTATATTGATGTGCATATTCGTGTAAACAAGATTATGAATTCTAATCAGCATGGCTTTAGGAAAAATAAATCATGTCAAACTAATCTAATTAGATTTTACGAGGAAGTAAGTAAAAATATAGATAAAGGGGAATCAGTTGATGTGTTATACTTAGTTTTTGCAAAGGCATTTGATACAGTGCCACATGAGAGATTAATGCACAAAATTAAGGTACTGGGAATAGCTGAAAATGTTAGCTCATGGATAAATAACTGGATAAAAGATAGGGAGCAACGAGTAGTAGTAAATGGATCATACTCAGATTGGACAAAGGTAATCAGTGGCGTCCCCCAGGGATCAGTACTGGGCCCTGTTCTTTTTAATATTTTTATAAATGACTTGGAGCAAGGATTAAATAGCAACATCTCTATTTTTGCAGATGATACTAAGTTAAGTAAGGTCATTAGGTCAGAGCAGGACAAACTCTCTTTACAAAGGGATTTGCTAAAATTAGAACTATGGGCAAGTGAATGGAAAATTAGATTTAATACGGAAAAATGCAAGGTTCTACATTTATTAAAAATAAGCAGGCTACGTATTTTTTAAATGGGACAAGACTTAGCCAAACACAGGAGGAAAGGGATTTGGGAGTAGTAATAGATAAAAAGCTAAAGATGGGTGCACAATGCAGGGCAGCGGCGTCAAAGGCTAATAAGATACTAGCATGTATTAAAAGAGGTATTGATTCAAGGGAGGAAAGCATAATTCTGTCATTATATAAAGCCCTGGTAAGACCTCACCTTGAGTTTGGAGTGCAGTTCTGGGGACCGATTGCTAAAAAAGATATTGCAGAACTAGAAAAAGTTCAGAGAAGGGCCACAAAGCTAATAACTGGGTCTGTTTTCTTTAGAAAAAAAGTGCTTGAGAGGTGACATGATTACTTTATATAAATATATTCAAGGCCCATATTCAGAGATGGCAGAAGCTCTGTTTATTCCAAGAAAATTGTTTCTGACAAGAGGTCATAATTTAAGTTTGGAGGAAAGGAGATTTAATCTCCTGCAACAGAAACGTTTTTTCACTGTAAGAGCAATAAAATTGTTGAACTCATTACCAAATTAGGTAGTGAATGCCAATACCATAGATACATTTAAAAATAGTCTGGATAAATTTCTGTATATAAACAAAATTAATGGATATGATTGCTAGTATTAAATGGGTCACATTTTAATGAGGTTATTTAATCTTAACTGGAGCTTTTTGAAAGTATTTTAGATTTGTATAGGTTGAACTCGATGGACTTCAGTCTTTTTTCAACCTTATCTACTATGAGATTTATCTACTATGAGATAAGGCTCTAACCAAAAGGCTCTGAAAGCTGGAACAAAGAAACCTTATAAAGATGTATGTAATGGGTACTTGTAAAGCACGGTTAATAACCCGCGCTGCTCATTTTATCGACCTTGGAAGGATGAAAGGCTGAGTTGACCTCGCCAGGGATTAAACCTGCAACCCTTGGGTTGTTACAGAGTTCAGCCACAATGCCTTAGTAGGTTGAGCTGTCTGTCGAAACCTATGATCCCAGTTTGATAACTTGAAGGAGAAAAATTTGAAAGAAAGTAATTAGCCAATTTAAAAGCCTTTATCCTATCCTGGATCTTATCTGGAAGTTACTGACGTAGTACCATCAGACAACGCATCAAACCAATATGCCGTCACCAGTGACGGTAGCAAAGTACACAGCTGGTTGTCATGTAAGCCCTGATGTACATCCCTATGCTAATTTTTGCTCATAGGACCTTTGAAAAACCCAACTATCCTCTAAGTCTAAGGGTACAGTAGGACTCCTAGCTAAGCTGGAAACTACTCCTTCCATCCGAGGAAATGATTGCCCAGCCTCCTTAGCTGAGTGTCGAAGTCGCCCAGGGTAGCTAAAACCTCCTAAATTAACAAATGGAGGAGATCAAGCTAAAAAACAACCTCAGGATCAAATAAAGATATTATTCCACCTGAGACAGGAAATCTCTCTCCGATAATCCCTAAGTATCTTCATCCTTAAGGTAGCCGGGAAGAACCATTCAGGATAGCATGTACTGAATCAATCAATTTTATATTCTCAATTATTGAAAATAATTTCTCTAGTAATGTGTTCTATCTTGTGTAAAAACATATAATGTCTGAAATGCAGAGTAACTGCAGGTGGGGTTGAAAAGAAATGCAGAGCACTGCATGTGGGCCATAATTTGTGATACTATAGGAGAAATTGAGGCATAGCTTGACCATTTGTCAATTAACTCCTGAACAGCAGGAGTCTTAGAAACAATAGACTCAGAAAAAGTGAAAGCTTGTAATAAAAATTAACACATGAAAAAAACGTTACTGTCACTTTAAAATTTAACTTTTTATTTTCAAATCTAGAATCAAAATAAAACAGTAGATATTCACTGTAGCACATAGCTACCCCTCAGCTAAACCATGCTGAGGTGCCCATCAGCCCCAAAACTTTATGCTATTGGGGTGCATAATGGCAATTAACATAAAACATCACAGCTTTTTAAATAAAAAGTCAGTTTGAGTTTGAAGTAACTCTAGTATATTATAACATTGATCTTTGAGCAGCACAGTAACTTTGTACAATTTCCTCTCTTTAGATGAGCAATCGTTGTACAAATACTGTAAAAAAGCTGTAACAGGACCGCAACGCAGCTCTAACGCTGTCCGGATCCTAAGAAACACAACACTCTGTGTTAAACACTCCCCCCGACACTGAAACAGTAGAGGAGGCAAAGCGTGCAGTCCAACAAAACTGGCACCACACGAAGCTCCGCCCATCATGGGCGTAACAACCATGTAGCTCCCGGTCGCCATTATCATTGTTATAACCACGCCACCGGGAGCTAACTGAGCCTTTCTAAACCTGGGGACAAACTCTAAACTTGGCTACCGCTTCACTTATCGTAGCACAGCCAAATAAAGTGAAAACATATCACCACTCACTGAGAACAATTAACCCTCAGCTCAAGTTATCCCCCAAGTAAGCCATCAATCTCCTTAGCCCATTGAGAGCGTAACAACCCTGGAGCTCCCAGTCGCCATTATCAGTGTTACGCCACTGGGAGCCAACTGAGCAATTAGGGTGAAACCGGTTGAAGCTGTGATTGGAGCAATAGCAGGTGGTTTGACGCTGTGTGTGAAAATCATTGCAGCTAAAAAGTTTTTCCTGAAAAAAAGGATTGCCGTGAGTTCTATACGAACGGAGAGAGAAACAAACACCTGAAGTTGAAAAGAAAAGAATACAGATAT
This sequence comes from Bombina bombina, assembly GCF_027579735.1. Taxonomy (NCBI): domain Eukaryota; kingdom Metazoa; phylum Chordata; class Amphibia; order Anura; family Bombinatoridae; genus Bombina; species Bombina bombina. The sequence goes on along the minus strand of NC_069500.1, from coordinate 683,701,917 downwards.
CCGTTACCCTGCGTACACTCTGTACTAAGAGCAGGGGAAGAAGTCCGGTCTAAGGGATTAAGAAACTTGCGCAAGTTTGAAAACATTGAAGGTAAATACCTGGAACTGTTTGGCTGTCAGAGCGGACCGATAAACACCAGCTCCTGAGAGAAAATTGCTCAAAGGAAGGGTAAGACTACCTGCATGGCAGGATTACAACAGAGTCTACCAAAGGTACAATAATTATTACGATCTGTGAATACATCTCTCTAAAGCAAGTCTGAAAAGGCAATTTAAATAACCAGTAGTTGGCCACTACTATATTCTATTGTCGGAAAACATATGAATTAGGAGAGACTTTTGTTTAAACGTTGTATTAGGAGAGACTTTTCATTTCTAAAACGTATGCAAAATTACATCTGTAAAAATAAGGGGCATTGCAACAAGACTACAACTTTCTAAGAGAGACTGTATTTTTCTTTCAAAGCAATATCATTATAGTTAACTAAAGGCGGTACCGTTACACTATCCTTTAAGTTTTAGTTCAGTTGAAAAATAAGAAGTCATTTCCTTAAAGAGACATTGTATATAATCATTTGCATATAGGTATATGCTTAGTATTTTTATAAAACCAAAGCAAAACACATTGTATTTTAAAAATATAGGTCTCAATTGAAGTGAGCTTATTCTTATGTTTCATATTGTTTTAGTAGTATTTCTGTTATATATAGACTTTAGCTATAAGTCTATAAATTGTATGTTTTTTATGTGTAAGCGATTTTAATAATAAGTAAAAGCATCTTGGTTATAAAATTGTCACATATCTTCATGTTTTCTTTATTCCGAATAAAAGCTAGAGAGTATCTATAAAGTTATAACACCATTGTAATACAAATATAGAGGCTTCAAAGTGGAAGCCCGTGAGTGTTTCAATATATTTGATACCATTATAATAGATTAAGGAGCGGTGGAAATTGGTAACATCTGAATTTATATTCATTGATTCTTATGTTCTAAATCAGTAAAGCACAAAATAGTAACAACTATATTAATCTATATTTAATACACAGAAGTTTTTTATTAATAAATTTATAAGAAGAGTGAATCTATCTCTTAACTTTATTAAGTAAAGGAGTCTAAATATATATAACATTTTTGTAACACCTAAATTGAGGTCTCCACTATTTCACATATAGGAAGAGTGATCATACCCTTATCTTTAACGTTTTGAGCTTACTTAGCGCCCCCCCCCCTAATAATTTTTGTTTTACCTGCATAAACCTGGGGACAAATTTGGCTACTGCTTCTCCTATCGTAGCTCAGCCAGAATAATGTGGAAACAATATCGCCTCCCACTGAGATCTATTTACCCTCAGTCCAAGAGATCCCCCAAGTAAGCCAGCAATCACCTTAGTGCTAAGAAGGTGCTGTCGTGAAGGTCCCTCCTTTTGTGTAACCTTAATACTAAGAGATGGTCTTTGTAATGGCACCAGATTGGTTGTGAAAGCATTGCGTCAAAAACAAAATTTATGCTTACCTGATAAATTTCTTTCTCTTGTGGTGTATCCAGTCCACGGGTTCATCCATTACTTGTGGGATATTCTCCTTCCCAACAGGAAGTTGCAAGAGGACACCCACAGCAGAGCTGTCTATATAGCTCCTCCCCTAACCCCCCCCTACAGTCATTCGACCGAAGACAAGAAGAAAAAGGAGAAACTATAGGGTGCAGTGGTGACTGTAGTTTTAAAATAAAAAAACACCTGCCTTAAAGTGACAGGGCGGGCCGTGGACTGGATACACCACAAGAGAAAGAAATTTATCAGGTAAACATAAATTTTGTTTTCTCTTGTAAGGTGTATCCAGTCCACGGGTTCATCCATTACTTGTGGGATACCAATACCAAAGCTTTAGGACACGGATGAAGGGAGGGACAAGGCAGGAACTTAAACGGAAGGCACCACTGCCTGCAAGACCTTTCTCCCAAAAATGGACTCTGAAGAAGCAAAAGTATCAAATTTGTAAAATTTAGAAAAAGTATGAAGCGAAGACCAAGTCGCCGCCTTACAAATCTGCTCAACAGAAGCCTCATTTTTAAAAGCCCATGTGGAAGCTACCGCTCTAGTGGAATGAGCTGTAATTCTAAACGGATTATGCTTCTTAGCCAAAAAGAAAGAGAAGTTGCCGAAGCCTTTTGGCCTTTTCTCTTTCCAGAGTAGACAACAAACAATGCAGATGTTTGGCGAAACTCCTTAGTAGCTTGTAAATAGAACTTTAAAGCACGAACCACGTCAAGATTGTATAACAGACGTTCCTTCTTTGAAGAAGGATTAGGACACAGTGACGGAACAACAATCTCCTGATTGATATTCTTATTAGAAACCACCTTAGGAAGAAACTGAGGTTTGGTACGCAAAACTACCTTATCTGCATGGAAGACCAGATAAGGGGAATCACACTGTAAGGCTGATAATTCTGAAACTCTTCGAGCCGAAGAGATAGCTACTAAGAACAAAACTTTCCAAGATAAAAGCTTGATATCTATGGAATGCAAATGTTCAAACGGAACCCCTTGAAGAACTTTAATAACTAAATTTAAACTCCATGGCGGAGCAACAGGTTTAAACACATGCTTGATTCTAACTAAAGCCTGACAAAATGCCTGAACGTCTGGAACATCTGCCAGACGCTTGTGCAAAAGAATAGACAGAGCAGAAATCTGTCCCTTTAAGGAACTAGCCGATAATCCTTTTTCCAATCCTTCTTGGAGAAAAAACAAAATCCTAGGAATCCTGAACTTACCCCATGAGTAACCCTTGGATTCACACCAATGAAGATATTTACACCATATCTTATGATAGATTTTCCTGGTGACAGGCTTACGAGCCTGAATCAAGGTATCAGTGACCGACTCGGAGAAACCACGTTTTGATAAAGCGTTCAATCTACAAGCAGTCAGACGCAGAGAAATTAGATTTGGATGTTTGAAAGGACCTTGGAGTAGAAGGTCCTGCCTCAGCGGCAGAGTCCATGGTAGAAAGGATGATATGTCCACCAGATCTGCATACCAAGTCCTGCATGGCCATGCAGGTGCTATCAAAATCACAGAAGCTCTCTCCTGCTTGATCTTGGCAATCAGACGAGGGAGGAGAGGAAAAGCTGGAAACACATAAGCCAGGCTGAAGGACCAGGGCACTGCTAGAGCATCTATCAGCGCTGTCTGGGGATCCCTTGACCTGGACCCGTAGCGAGGAAGTTTGGCATTCTGACGAGACGCCATCATATCCAGTTCTGGTTTGCCCCATAATTGAATCAGCTGGGCAAATACCTCCGGATGGAGTTCCCACTCCCCCGGATGAAAAGTCTGCCGACTTAGAAAATCCGCCTCCCAGTTCTCTACTCCTGGGATATGGATAGCTGAGAGATGGCAAGAGTGAACCTCTGCCCAAAGAATTATCTTGGAAACCTCCATCATTGCCAGGGGACTCCTTGTTCCCCCCTGATGGTTGATATAGGCTACAGTCAATAGTAGTTGAGGCCAAGCCTGTAGAGCATTGAATATCGCTCTTAGTTCCAGAATGTTTATCGGAAGGAGGGCTTCCTCCTGAGTCCACAAACCCTGAGCCTTCAGGGAGTTCCAGACTGCGCCCCAGCCCAGAAGGCTGGCATCTGTCGTCACTATAGTCCACTCTGGCCTGCAGAAACTCATTCCCCTGGACAGATGGACCCGAGATAACCACCAGAGAAGAGAATCCCTGGTCTCTTGATCCAGATTTAACTGAGGAGACAAATCTGTGTAGTTCCCATCCCACTGATTGAGCATTCAGAGTTGCAGTGGTCTGAGATGAAGGCGGGCAAACGGAACTATGTCCATTGCCACTACCATTAGGCCGATCATTTCCATACACTGAGCCACTGACGGCCGAGAAGTGCAATGAAGAACACGGCAGGAAGTTAGAAGCTTTGATATCCTGACCTCTGTCAGAAAACTTTTCATTTCTACTAAATCTATCAGAGTTCCTAGGAAGGAAACACTTGTGAGGGGGGATAGAGAACTCTTTTCTCTGTTCACCTTCCACCCGTGAGACCTTAGAACGGCCAGAACAATGTCCGTATGGGACTTGGCAATTTGAAAAGTCGACGCCTGGATCAGGATGTCGTCTAGGTAAGGAGCCACCGCTATGCCCCGCGGCCTTAGAACCGCCAGTAGTGACCCTAGAACCTTCTTAAAGATTCTTGGCGCTGTGGCTAATCCGAAGGGAAGAGCCACAAACTGGTAATGCCTGTCTAGGAAGGCGAACCTGAGAAACTGATGATGATCTCTGTTGATCGTAATGTGGAGATAAGCATCCTTTTAGTCCACGGTAGTCATATATTGACCCTCCTGGATCATAGGGAGGATGGTTCGGATTGTCTCCATCTTGAAAGATGGGACCCTGAGAAATTTGTTTAGAATCTTGAGATCCAAGATTGGTCTGAACGTTCCCTGTTTTTTGGGACCTATAAATAGGTTTGAATAGAAACCCTGCCCCTGTTCCTCCCTTGGAACTGGGTGGATCACTCCCATAACCAGTAAGTCTTGATCGCAACGTAAGAATGCCTCTCTCTTTATCTGGTTTGCAGATAGTTGTGAGAGATGAAATCTCCCCTTTGGAGATGAACCTTTGAATTCCAGAAGATATCCCTGGGAAACAATCTCTAATGCCCAGGGATCCTGGACGTCTCTTGCCCAAGCCTGAGCGAAGAGAGAGTCTGCCCCCTACTAGATCCGGTCCCGGATCGGGGGCTACTCCTTCATGCTGTCTTAGAGGCAGCAGCAGGTTTCTTGGCCTGCTTTCCCTTGTTCCAAGCCTGGTTAGGTCTCCAGACTGGTTTGGACTGGGCGAAATTTCCCTCTTGCTTTGCATTAGAGGAAGCTGAAGCTGCGCCACTCTTGAAGTTTCGAAAGGAACGAAAATTATTCTGTTTGGTCCTTAATTTATTGGACCTATCCTGAGGAAGGGCGTGACCTTTTCCTCCAGTAATATCAGAAATGATCTCCTTCAGTCCAGGCCCGAATAGGGTCTGCCCTTTGAAGGGGATGTTGAGAAGCTTAGACTTTGAAGTAATGTCTGCTGACCAGGACTTAAGCCATAGCGCCCTACGCGCAAGAATGGCAAAACCTGAATTCTTAGCCGTTAGCTTGGGTAAATTGAAAACGGCGTCAGAAATAAAGGAATTAGATAACTTAAGAGCTTTAATCCTGTCTAAAATATCATCCAACGGGGTCTCCACCTGTAGAGCCTCCTCAAGAGACAGAAAGCCGCTGCAGCAGTGACTGGGGCAATGCATGCAAGAGGCTGGAGAATAAAACCTTGCTGTATAAAGATTTTCTTAAGGAGACCCTCCAATTTTTTATCCATAGGATCTAGGAAAGCACAACTGTCCTCGACGGGGATAGTTGTACGCTTAGCTAGGGTAGAAACTGCTCCCTCCACCTTAGGGACTGTCTGCCACGAGTCCCGTATTGCGGCATCTATGGGAAACATCTTTTTAAAAGCAGGAGGGGGAGAGAACGGCACACCTGGTCTATCCCATTCCTTAGTAATAATTTCCGAAAACCTCTTAGGGACTGGAAAAACATCAGTGTAAACAGGCACTGCAAAGTATTTGTCCATTTTACACAATTTCTCTGGGACTACAATGGGGTCACAGTCATCCAGAGTCGCTAAGACCTCCCTGAGCAACAAGCGGAGGTGTTCAAGTTTAAATTTAAACGCTGTCATTTCAGAGTCAGACTGAAATAACGCCTTCCCTGAATCTGAAATGTCGCCCAAAGATAGAAGCTCTCCTGCTTCAGCTTCTGAATATTGTGAGGGTATATCGGACACAGCTGCCAGTACCCTAGATGGCGGCAAATAGGTAGAGGGGGGAGGGTTAGAGAGCTGTATGGGGGGTATCAGGGAGGTTGGGGACTAAGGGGGGATTCATCACTGCAGACTGGGGGGTCTATCTATCAAGCTCCGTATGGAGCTTGATGGCCCGTGTTTCAGGCGAGTCTTCAGACTCGCCAGAAACACAAGTTATGGAGCAGTAGTCACAAAGACCGCTGCTCCATAACCCTGTCCCCCTGCTCTGAGCAGGCGGACAGGAATCGCCAGAATTCAACCCGATCGAGTGTGATTGGGTTGATTGACACCCCCCTGCTGGCGGCCCATTGGCCGCGAGTCTGCAGGGGGCGGTGTTGCACCAGCAGCTCTTGTGAGCTGCTGGTGCAATGCTGAATACGGAGAGTGTATTGCTCTCCGCATTAAGGGATGTCTTGCGGACCTGATCCGCACTGTCGGATCAGGTCCACAAGACATTTGTTAAATAGGCCCCTAAATATATAAAAATGCCTTTTATTTTAGTACTGGCAGACTTTCTGCCAGTACTTAAGATGGCGGTGACAATTGTGAGGTGGGGGAGGGAAAAGAGCTGTTTCAGAGGGGATCAGGGGGTGGGATGTGTCAGGTGGGAGGCTGATCTCTACACTAAAGCTAAAATTAACCCTACAAGCTACCTAATTAACTCCTTAACTGCTGGGCATAATACAAGTGTGGTGCGCAGCAGCATTTAGCTGCCTTCTAATTATCAAAAATCAATGTCAAAGCCATATATGTCTGCTATTTCTGAACAAAGGGGATCCCAGAGAAGCATTTACAACCATGTGTGCCATAATTGCACATGCTGTTTGTAAATAATTTCACTGAGAAACCTAAAGTTAGTGAAAAAGTGAACAATTTTTTTTATTTGATCACATTTGGCGTTGAAATGGTGGCATGAAATATACCAAAATGGGCCTGGATCAATACTTTGGGTTGTCTACTAAAAAATATATATACACATGTGAAGGGTTATTCAGTGATTCCTGACAGATATCAGTGTTAAAATGTAACTATCGCTAATTTTGAAAAAAAATGGTTTGGAAATAGCAAAGTGCTACTTGTACTTATTGCCCTATAACTTGCAAAAAAAGCAACATGTAAACATTGGGTATTTCTAAACTCAGGACAAAATTAAGAAACTATTTAGCATGGGTATTGTTTGGTGGCTGTAAATGTGTGACATATTTTGGAGGTCAAAGTTAGAAAAAGTGTGTGTGTTTTTCATTTTTTCATCATATTTTATAATTTTGTTTATAGTAAGTTATATATAAGATATGATGAAAAATAATGGTATCTTTAGAAAGTCAATTTAATGGCGAGAAAAACGGTATGTAATATATGTGTGTGTACAGTAAATGAGTAAGAGGGAAAATTACAGCTAAACACAAACACTGCATAAATGTAAAAACAGGCCTTGTCGCAAATGGTAAGAAAATTGAAAAGTGCCGTGGTCACTAAGGGGTTAACATGCATAAATCTTACTGGGCTCTTCCTTCCTTTCTTTTTTTTTCTTAAATCCAGCTTTATCAAGGCAAAAGAAAAGCAAAAAGAAAAATTAGTGTGGGAGAATATACTACAAACATACAATGAAACAATTTAAGTATCTCTCCTTGGTAACAGACATCAGAATATTTTACTTTAAATAAGATAACATCATAATACAAACATACATAAATACAAATATTCCCACTCCTAAAGGAAAAAGTAAAGAAGCACTAAAGAGAATAAATAAATCAAAATAATAATCTTGTGAATTGAATGTTAACTATCTACATATAACGTAAATAGGTGTAGCCTAGAAAAACTTTGGTTTCAGGTCCCTTTAACCCCTCAATGACCAGCATCTTTAAGGGGTTAAAAGAGCGAGATTGCGCTATTTCTGCATGCACCACAAGTGGGGCACTGCAGAAATAGATATGCAGAGTTGTCGATGCAGAGAGGGCCCTCTCTGCATCGCACAGCGATGGTGCCGATCATTGGGAGCAGCTGTAGGGAGGCGGGTGGGCGGCCCATCACTGGACTAGTTCCGGTTGCTGTGCCAATAAGGGGGGCGGGAGCGCGCATGCGGCCGATCACCAGTATGGCAGTCCCAAGTACTGCGTAAGGGAGAGGGAGACGGAGGTGGGAAATAATTTATTTGAAATCGATCTGGGAGGGGGAGGGGGTAGGATATTGAGGGGGGGGCAGCTACAGTACGGAAAAATAGGGTATTAAAATAATAAAAATAGAGAAAATGTGTTAAGAAACTGGGTACTGGCAGACAGCTGCCAGTACCTAAGATGGCCACAAAAAGGAAGGGGGGGGGAGATCTAGAGGTTGGGGGGTTGTTAGGGGGTGTGGTGCGCAGCGGCATTTAGCAGCCTTCTAATTACCAAAAAGCAACGTCAAATCCATATATGTCTGCTATTTCTGAGCAAAGGGGAGACAAGAGAAGCATTTACAACCATTTGTGCCATAATTGCACAAGCTGTTTGAAAATAATTTCAGTGAGAAACCTAAAGTTTGTGAAAAGGTTAGTGGAAAAGTGAACAATTTTTTTTTATTTGGTCACATTTGGCGGTGAAATGGTGGCATGAAATATATAAAAATTGGCCTAGATCAATACTTTGGGTTGTCTACTAAAAAAAAAAGGGATATTCATGGATTCCTGACAGATATTAGTGTTCCAATGTAACTATCGCTAATTTTGAAAAAAATGATTTGGAAACAGCAAAGTGCTACTTGTACTTATTTCCCTATAATTTGCAAAAAAGCTAAGAACATGTAAACATTGGGTATTTCTAAACTCAGGACAAATTTAGAAACTATTTAGCATGGGTGTTTTTTGGTGGCTGTGGATGTATAACCGATTTTGAGGGTCAAAGTTAGAAAAAGTGTGGTTTTTTTACATTTTTTCATCATATTTTATAAAAACATTATAGTAAATTATAAGATATGATAAAAATATTGGTATCTTTAGAAAGTCCATTTAATGGCGAGAAAAACGGTATATAATATGTGTGGGTACAGTAAATGAGTAAGAGGAAAATTACAGCTAAACACAAACACCGCAGAAATGTAAAAATAGCCCTGGTCCTTAAAGGACCAGTCAACACAGTAGATTTGCATAATCAACAAATGCAAGATAACAAGACAATACAATAGCATTTACTCTGCATTTCAAATTAGTAGTAGATTTTTTTCTAACAAATTTCAAAGTTATGTATATTTCCACTCCCCCTGTACCATGTGATAGCAATCAGCCAATCACAAATGCATATACGTATAGTCAGTGAATTCTTGCACATGCTCAGTAGGAGCTGGTGACTCAAAAAGTGTAAATATAAAAGAATGTGCACTTTTTTTTAATGGAAGTAAATTGGAAAGTTGTTTAAAATTACATGCTGTATCTGAATCATGAAAATTGAATTTGACCTGAGTGTCCCTTTAAGGGAAAGAAATTGAAAAATGGCCTTGTCCTTAAGGGGTTAAACTGGGAATAGCTATTTATGTGGTTCTTGCTGCTTTCATTTCTGATTAATAAATACATTTATGTATAATTACCGTATTAAACACATGAGGGCGCCAAACTAATTGTTCATATAATCTGAAATATAGATTAGTAATTACATATATAATTATTTGTGAACTGTGTTAAATACAGTAACACTCAGCTTGTGCTCTGAAATATATGCTAGTGCTGGAATTTATTGCATTCACCATTACTGTATGAGCCATAAAAAATATCTTTATCTTCTGATTTAAATCAATTAGATTAATTATAGTTTTACATTTCATTTAAAAAAAATTCCAGGGACACTTTGTAGCAGAACAAGCAAGTTACCAGAGTATTGACGACCTACTGTTCAACTACTCTTCCCACTCCATTCTGAGATCAAAAAACACCCATTTGACAGTAATAGTATAATTTAAACTTATACATAGCTTTTTTTTTATTATTTATATTTTTTATAGAGGAAAACATATAAACAAATACAAGTCATTTACAATTGAGTGGTAAAATCGCTTGAGAGATTAAACAATCATATTGCATACAATCTTCAAAACTTCAAGAAGTAATGTGAATTCTGATAAACACAGGCAATAAAGGAATGTTTGTAGTTCCTATTTATTATTATTATTATTTATTTATAAAGCGCCAACAGATTCCGCAGCGCTGTTCATAGGTAACAAAGATAAAAGGACAGTACAATATGAGACACCAGACAAAATTTAACAAACAAATACAGGGGGAATTGGGAGCCCTGTTCCCGTGGGAACTTACAATCTAAATGGGTAGGAGGGTGAGAAACAGGAAGTGGGGACTGCAAAGGTGGGAATGATGTTAGTGTGAAGTTAGATGAGGACAGCTATTAGGCAAGTGGAATTCATTTGTTACTGATTTGGTGATAAGCTTCCCTGAACAAGAAGGTCTTTAGGGAGCGTTTAAAAGAGGAGAGGTTGGGGGAAAGTCTGACAGCTCGAGGAAGTGCGTTCCAGAGGGTTGGTGCCGCATGAGAGAAGTCCTGTAGTCTAGCATGAGAGGAGGTGATGGTAGAAGAGGCAAGGAGGAGATCGTTGTTGGATCTTAGGGGATGGGCTGGAGTATATTTGTTGATGAGTGAGGACAGGTATGGGGGGGCTCCATTGTTAAAGGCTTTGTAGGTCAGAGTGAGAATTTTGAATTTAATTCTGCTGTGAATGGGGAGCCAGTGAAGGGGCTGACAGAGGGGTGCGGCGGATACAGAGCGTTGGGAGAGGTGGATTAGCCTAGCAGAGGCATTTAGGATGGATTGAAGGGGGGAGAGGCGGGAGAGAGGAAGGTCAGTTAGTAGGTTGTTACAGTAGTCAAGCCGGGAAATTACTAGGGAATGGATTATCTGTTTAGTAGTTTCAGCACTCAGAAAAGGACGAATTTTGGAGATATTGCATAGGTGGTTGCGACAGGATGAAGAGATTGATTGGATGTGGGGTATGAAGGACAGATTGGAGTCAAGTGTAACTCCTAGGCAGCGGACTTGGGGTGATGGGGAGATAGTGGTGTCACCGACAGTGATAGTAAAGTTAGAAACTGGAGTAGAATTAGTTGGGGGGATTAGAAGAAGCTCAGTCTTGGACATGTTGATTTTTAGGTGATGAGAGGCCATCCAGGAAGAAATGCCAGATAAGCAGTCGCTGATGTGGGAAAGGACAGAAGGAGGGAGTGCAGTGGTGGATAGGTAGATCTAAGTATCATTAGCATAGAGGTGATAGTTGAAGCCATAGCTTCTGATAAGGTTACCCAGTGAGGAAGTATAAATAGAGAAGAGTAGAGGGCCTAGAACAGAGCTTTGAGGTACTCCAACAGACAGAGGCAATGGAGAAGATGAGTCGCCAGCAAATGAGACAGAAAATTACCTATTAGAGAGATAAGAGTGGATCCAGGAGAGGGCAGTGTCACAGAGCCCAAGGGAGCTGAGAGTCCGTAGGTGGATGGGATGGTCAACAGTGTCAAAGGCAGCAGACAGGTCAAGTAAGATAAGTATAGAATAGTGGCCATTGTTTTTAGCAGAAAGAAGATTGTTAGTAACCTTAGTGAGGGCAGTCTCAGTTGAGTGTTGTGGACGGAAGCCAGATTGCAGGGGGTCAAGCAATGAGTTGGAGGATAGGAAGTGGGTTAGGAGATTGAAAACTAGTTTTTCCAGGACTTTAGAAGCTAGCGGAAGTAGTGATATGGGGCGGTAGTTTGCAGGAGTATTGGGGTCGTGGGAGGGTTTTTTGAGGATGGGGGTGACCTTTGCATGTTTGAAGGATGATGGAAATGAACCAGTAGTAAGGGATCAGTTGAATATGTGAGTAAGAGCTGGGGTGAGGGTAGAGGACAGAGAAGGTATTAGATGTGAAGGAATAGGGTAAAGGGGGCAGGTAGTGAGGTGTGAGGAAGATATTAGGGAACTCACTTTATTCTCAGTGGTTGGGGGGAAGGTACTGAGAGTGTTGGAGGGGGTGACCGGGGGCGGATATGAGAGGTTGTTTCACCCCATTAGGGGCGAGATTACATATGCGGCGCAGGCTTCAGCGTAACTGCTGAAACCCGCATCGCCCGTAATTTCACCTTGCACATCGGGGAATCGCATAAACCCTGCCAGAAGTTCATAAACTGCTGTAAGTCAAATAAACTAGCGATGTCCAGAAATGTGCATAAATACAAATTTCTGGAGTCGCCAGTGACTTAAGGCACTTTAGAAACTGTCGGCGCCTAAGAAAATAAAATGTCAATCTCCCGTAAAAGTCTAACCCGCCTCTCAAAAATAAAGCCGACATGTAAAACCCCTATATCTGCCATCACCCCCGTATAGGAACTAATAATAAATTCATTAACCCCTAATCCTCCATTCACCCACAACTCTAACTACCTAATTACACTATTTACCCCTAATCCGCCAACCGCCACATCGCAAACTACCTATCAACACTATTAACCCCTAAACCGCCAACCCCCCCACAACGCATTAAACCTAATTAACCTATTAACCCCTCAACTGCCGGCCCCCCACAATGCAAATAACTAATTTAATTACTAATCCACCTAAACTAAACTAACACCCCCTAAATTAACCCCACATACCTAAAATAAAAAATACTAAGTTACAATTAAAAGTTTAAAAGTTTAACATTACTTTAAAAAAAAAAAGATTAAATAAAATAAATCTAAAATTACCAAAAATAAAAAAGTCCAACATTACAGAAAATAATAAACAAAATTATCAAAAGTAAAAAAAAATAATCCTAACCCCTATGAAAATAAAAAAGCCCCCCCCCATTCCCCCTAATCTAAAGTAAACCACCAATAGTCCTTAAAAGTACCTAGCCTTCCTATTGGCTGACATTTTCAAATCAGCCAATAGGATGAGAGCTACTGAAATCCTATTGGCTGGTTTGCAGCCAATAGGATTTCAGTAGCTCTCATCCTATTGGCTGATTTGAAAATGTCCACCAATGGGAATGCAAGGTACCACATATTTAAACTGGTACCTTGAATTCAATCCTCAGTGTGCGACGGTGATCGTACAAAGATGATCTCCACGCTCGATGGCTCTGCAGTCGCTGGTTTTCTGTTCCACGGTCACCTCCGCTCCATGCCGGCTTGGTCCTGGATGAAGATAGAAGAGGTCGTCACGATGGAAGAAGATATCGCCGCTTGGAAGAAGACTTTTTCCGCCGGACTTCAGGAACGGTGAGTACCTATTTGGGGGTTAGATTTAGGATATTTTTTTTTTTTTAGATTAGGGATTTGTTGGCCACTTGTAAAAGAGCTGAATGCCCTTTTAAGGGCAGTAAAAGAGTTGAACGCCCTTTTAAGGACAATACCCATACAAATGCCCCTTTAGGGGCAATGGGTAGTTTAGTTTTTTTTAGTGTTAGGTTTATTTTATTTTGGGGGGATTGGTGGGTGGGGGGTTTCACTGTTAGGGGGGGACTTAGTATTTATTTAATGTAAAAGAGCTGTTTAACTTAGCACAATGCCCTACAAAAGGCCCTTTAAGGGCTATTGGTAGTTTAGGTTAGGGGTTGTTTTTATTTTGGGGGGGGGGCTTTTTTATTTCTTTCATGTAATTAGCAAGAGTCCATGAGCTAGTGACGTATGGGATATACATTCCTACCAGGAGGGGTAAAGTTTCCCAAACCTTAAAATGCCTATAAATACACCCCTCACCACACCCACAATTCAGTTTTACAAACTTTGCCACCTATGGAGGTGGTGAAGTAAGTTTGTGCTAGATTCTACGTTGATATGCGCTCCGCAGCAGGTTGGAGCCCGGTTTTCCTCTCAGCGTGCAGTGAATGTCAGAGGGATGTGAGGAGAGTATTGCCTGTTTGAATTCAATGATCTCCTTCTACGGGGTCTATTTCATAGGTTCTCTGTTATCGGTCGTAGAGATTCATCTCTTACCTCCCTTTTCAGATCGACGATATACTCTTATAAATATACCATTACTTCTGCTGATTTTCGTTTCAGTACTGGTTTGGCTTTCTACAAACATGTAGATGAGTGTCCTGGGGTAAGTAAGTCTTATTTTCTGTGACACTCTAAGCTATGGTTGGGCACTTTTTTAATAAAGTTCTAAATATATGTATTCAAACATTTATTTGCCTTGACTCAGAATGTTCAACATTCCTTATTTTCAGACAGTCAGTTTCATATTTGGGATAATGCATTTGAATCAAATATTTTTCTTACCTTAAAGATTTGACTTTTTTCCCTGTGGGCTGTTAGGCTCGCGGGGGCTGAAAATGCTTCATTTTATTGTGTCATTCTTGGCGCGGACTTTTTTGGCGCAAAAAATCTTTTCTGTTTCCGGCGTCATACGTGTCGCCGGAAGTTGCGTCATTTTTGACGTTCTTTTGCGCCAAAAAATGTCGGCGTTCCGGACGTGGCGTCATTTTTGGCGCCAAAAGCATTTGGGCGCCAAATAATGTGGGCGTCTTATTTGGCACTAAAAAATATGGGCGTCGCTTTTGTCTCCTCATTATTTTAGTCTCATTATTTATTGCTTCTGGTTGCTAGAAGCTTGTTCACTGGCATTTTTTCCCATTCCTGAAACTGTCATTTAAGGAATTTGATCAATTTTGCTTTATATGTTGTTTTTTCTCTTACATATTGCAAGATGTCTCACGTTGCATCTGAGTCAGAAGATACTTCAGGAAATTCGCTGTCTGGTGCTGAAACTACCAAAGCTAAGTGTATCTGCTGTAAACTTTTGGTAGCTATTCCTCCAGCTGTTGTTTGTATTAATTGTCATGACAAACTTGTTAATGCAGATAAATATTTCCTTTAGTAATGTACCATTACCTGTTGCAGTTCCATCAACATCTAATGTTCAGAATGTTCCTGATAACATAAGAGATTTTGTTTCTGAATCCATCAAGAAGGCTATGTCTGTTATTCCTCCTTCTAGTAAACATAAAAATCTTTTTAAAACTTCTCTTTATACAGATGAATTTTTAAATGAACATCATCATTCTGATTCTATTGACTCTTCTGGTTCAGAGGATTCTGTCTCAGAGATTGATGCTGATAAATCTTCATATTTATTTAAAATGGAATTTATTCGTTCTTTACTTAAAGAAGTACTAATTGCTTTAGAAATTGAGGATTCTGGTCCTCTTGATACTAAATCTAAACGTTTAGATAAGGTCTTTAAATCTCCTGTGGTTATTCCAGAAGTTTTTCCTGTTCCTGGTGCTATTTCTGAAGTAATTTCCAGAGAATGGAATAATTTGGGTAATTCATATACTCCTTCTAAACGTTTTAAGCAATTATATCCTGTGCCGTCTGACAGATTAGAATTTTGGGACAAATCCCTAAAGTTGATGGGGCTATTTCTACCCTTGCTAAACGTACTACTATTCCTACGTCAGATGGTACTTCGTTTAAGGATCCTTTAGATAGGAAAATTGAATCCTTTCTAAGAAAAGCTTATCTGTGTTCAGGTAATCTTCTTAGACCTGCTATATCATTGGCTCATGTTGCTGCAGCTTCAACTTTTTGGTTGGAAACTTTAGCGCAACAAGTAACAGATCATGATTCTCATAATATTATTATTCTTCTTCAACGTGCTAATAATTTTATCTGTGATGCCATTTTTGATATTATCAGAGTTGATGTCAGGTTTATGTCTCTAGCTATTTTAGCTAGAAGAGCTTTATGGCTTAAAACTTGGAATGCTGATATGGCTTCTAAATCAACTCTACTTTCCATTTCTTTCCAGGGTAACAAATTATTTGGTTCTCAGTTGGATTCTATTATCTCAACTGTTACTGGTGGGAAAGGAACTTTTTTACCACAGGATAAAAAATCTAAGGGTAAAAACAGGGCTAATAATCGTTTTCGTTCCTTTCGTTTCAACAAAGAACAAAAGCCTGATCCTTCATCCTCAGGAGCAGTTTCAGTTTGGAAACCATCTCCAGTCTGGAATAAATCCAAGCCTTCTAGAAAAGCAAAGCCAGCTTCTAAGTCCACATGAAGGTGCGGCCCTCATTCCAGCTCTGCTGGTAGGGGGCAGGTTACGTTTTTTCAAATTCTGTTCACAATCTTTGGATTCAGAACATTGTTTCAGAAGGGTACAGAATTGGTTTCAAGATGAGACCTCCTGCAAAGAGATTTTTTCTTTCCCGTGTCCCAGTAAATCCAGTGAAAGCTCAAGCATTTCTGAAATGTGTTTCAGATCTAGAGTTGGCTGGAGTAATTATGCCAGTTCCAGTTCTGGAACAGGGGATGGGGTTTTATTCAAATCTCTTCATTGTACCAAAGAAGGAGAATTCCTTCAGACCAGTTCTGGATCTAAAAATATTGAATCTTTATGTAAGGATACCAACGTTCAAAATGGTAACTGTAAGGACTATCTTGCCTTTTGTTCAGCAAGGGCATTATATGTCCACAATAGATTTACAGGATGCATATCTGCATATTCCGATTCATCCAGATCATTATCAGTTCCTGAGATTCTTTTTTCTGGACAAGCATTACCAGTTTGTGGCTCTGCCGTTTGGCCTAGCTACAGCTCCAAGAATTTTTACAAAGGTTCTCTGTGCCCTTCTGTCTGTAATCAGAGAACAGGGTATTGTGGTATTTCCTTATTTGGACGATATCTTGGTACTTGCTCAGTCTTTACATTTAGCAGAATCTCATACGAATCGACTTGTGTTGTTTCTTCAAGATCATGGTTGGAGGATCAATTTACTAAAAAGTTCATTGATTCCTCAGACAAGGGTAACCTTTCTGGGTTTCCAGATAGATTCAGTGTCCATGACTCTGTCTTTGACAGACAAGAGACGTCTAAAATTGATTTCAGCTTGTCGAAACCTTCAGTCACAATCATTCCCTTTCGGTAGCCTTATGCATGGAAATTCTAGGTCTTATGACTGCTGCATCGGACGCGATCCCCTTTGCTCGTTTTCACATGCGACCTCTTCAGCTCTGTATGCTGAATCAATGGTGCAGGGATTACACAAAGATATCTCAATTAATATCTTTAAAACCGATTGTACGACACTCTCTTCTAACGTGGTGGACAGATCACCATCGTTTAATTCAGGGGGCTTCTTTTGTTCTTCCGACCTGGACTGTATCTCTGACGGCACAAGGAGTTTGGGAATCTCAGGAGGTGAGATTACCGATCAATATTTTGGAACTCCGTGCAATTTTCAGAGCTCTTCAGTCTTGGCCTCTTCTGAAGAGAGAATCGTTCATTTGTTTTCAGACAGACAATGTCACAACTGTGGCATACATCAATCATCAAGGAGGGACTCACAGTCCTCTGGCTATGAAAGAAGTATCTCGAATTCTGGTTTGGGCGGAATCCAGCTCCTGTCTAATCTCTGCGGTTCATATCCCAGGTATAGACAATTGGGAAGCGGATTATCTCAGTCGCCAAACGTTGCATCCGGGCGAATGGTCTCTTCACCCAGAGGTATTTCTTCAGATTGTTCAAATGTGGGAGCTTCCAGAAATAGATCTGATGGCGTCTCATCTAAACAAGAAACTTCCCAGGTATCTGTCCAGATCCCGGGATCCTCAGGCGGAAGCAGTGGATGCATTATCACTTCCTTGGAAGTATCATCCTGCCTATATCTTTCCGCCTCTAGTTCTTCTTCCAAGAGTAATCTCCAAGATTCTGAAGGAATGCTCGTTTGTTCTGCTGGTAGCTCCGGCATGGCCTCACAGGTTTTGGTATGCGGATCTTGTCCGGATGGCCTCTTGCCATCCGTGGACTCTTCCCCTAAGACCAGACCTTCTGTCGCAAGGTCCTTTTTTCCATCAGGATCTCAAATCCTTAAATTTAAAGGTATGGAGATTGAACGCTTGATTCTTGGTCAAAGAGGTTTCTCTGACTCTGTGATTAATACTATGTTACAGGCTCGTAAATCTGTATCCAGAGAGATATATTATAGAGTCTGGAAGACTTATATTTCTTGGTGTCTTTCTCATCATTTTTCTTGGCATTCTTTTAGAATTCCGAGAATTTTACAGTTTCTTCAGGATGGTTTAGATAAAGGTTTATCCGCAAGTTCTTTGAAAGGACAAATCTCTGCTCTTTCTGTTCTTTTTCACAGAAAGATTGCTAATCTTCCTGATATTCATTGTTTTGTACAAGCTTTGGTTCGTATAAAACCTGTCATTAAGTCAATTTCTCCTCCTTGGAGTTTGAATTTGGTTCTGGGGGCTCTTCAAGCTCCTCCGTTTGAACCTATGCATTCATTGGACATTAAATTACTTTCTTGGAAAGTTTTGTTCCTTTTGGCGATCTCTTCTGCCAGAAGAGTCTCTGAATTATCTGCTCTTTCTTGTGAGTCTCCTTTTCTGATTTTTCATCAGGATAAGGCGGTGTTGCGAACTTCTTTTGAATTTTTACCTAAGGTTGTGAATTCCAACAACATTAGTAGAGAAATTGTGGTTCCTTCATTATGTCCTAATCCTAAGAATTCTAAGGAGAAATCATTGCAGTCTTTGGATGTTGTTAGAGCTTTGAAATATTATGTTGAAGCTACTAAGTCTTTCCGAAAGACTTCTAGTCTATTTGTTATCTTTTCCGGTTCTAGAAAAGGCCAGAAAGCTTCTGCCATTTCTTTGGCATCTTGGTTGAAATCTTTAATTCATCATGCCTATGTCGAGTCGGGTAAAACTCCGCCTCAAAGGATTACAGCTCATTCTACTAGGTCAGTTTCTACTTCCTGGGCGTTTAGGAATGAAGCTTCGGTTGATCAGATTTTTAAAGCAGCAACTTGGTCCTCTTTGCATACTTTTACTAAATTCTACCATTTTGATGTATTTTCTTCTTCTGAAGCAGTTTTTGGTAGAAAAGTACTTCAGGCAGCGGTTGTTTTTCATTAAACTTTATTTTGGGTGTGGATTATTTTCAGCAGGAATTGGCTGTCTTTATTTTATCCCTCCCTCTCTAGTGACTCTTGCGTGGAAAGATCCACATCTTGGGTAGTCATTATCCCATACGTCACTAGCTCATGGACTCTTGCTAATTACATGAAAGAAAACATAATTTATGTAAGAACTTACCTGATAAATTCATTTCTTTCATATTAGCAAGAGTCCATGAGGCCCGCCCTTTTTTGTGGTGGTTATGATTTTTTTGTATAAAGCACAATTATTCCAATTCCTTATTTTATATACTTTTTTCTTATCACCCCACTTCTTGGCTATTCGTTAAACTGAATTGTGGGTGTGGTGAGGGGTGTATTTATAGGCATTTTAAGGTTTGGGAAACTTTGCCCCTCCTGGTAGGAATGTATATCCCATACGTCACTAGCTCATGGACTCTTGCTAATATGAAAGAAATGAATTTATCAGGTAAGTTCTTACATAAATTATGTTTTTCATAGGGATTAGGTTTAAATTTTAAAATTTTGTTTATTATTTTCTGTAATGTTAGACTTTTTTATTTTTTGTAATTTTAGATTAATTTAAGTGAAACAGAGAAACAATGGGGTGTGTTAAGCACTGGGAAAAATACATTATTAAGGATGTATGATACAATAGAAATCCCAATATCGACATTTAATCATTAGTCTCTTGTAAAGGCAAACAAAGCGAATGTGTCACTGATTGACAATATGGTGTTAAGAAAACAATGGTTCCAACATAAACATAAGTTTGTTAAGTTCTTGATTGACAGAAATAAGTGTCCAAAAACACTGACAAGCGTGTAGAGCTGAAGCACACAGAAAAATCTATCAGGCAATCCCTTATGTGGGATTACTTACAAGCTGTAGCGTCAATGATATGAGGTAATGAGACCCAACCAGGCAACCACATGAGGTAATGAGACGCTGTTGGGTACTATCGTAGCTGGATACGTCAACCGGCAAGTGAGCAGACACACCCCCTCTTGATTACTCTCTCAGCTTTCCGATCACACTGTTTTACTTGTAACGTTTTCACTCCCTCTGTGGGCGATTTCCGTCAAACACTCTTCCACTAGGCTCCAAGTAGTGCTCCGGGACACCTTTTATTAATTTATTTTAATATGTGCAAAATCCATTACTTCCAGTCACACCCCAACAAGGGGGCAGTGGTCTCTATAGAAAGGCAACAAGTTAGCTTTTCCTTTGATGTGGTTGCTAGGAGACACCTGAAACTCGTTCACAACATAATTATCACAGGCAGCATGCACAGGCCAAACATTGTGTTAGCATCAGTTACCATGGTAACGCTACAATCAGATTTAGATTAATTTAAATTTACTTTTTCTATTTTTAAAGTAATGTTAAATTTTTTATTTTAATTGTAACTTAGTGTTTAATTTTCAGTAATTGGGGTTAATTTAGGGGGTGTTAGGTTAGGGGGCTTAGTAAATAAATTAGTTATTTGTGTTGTGGGGGGTTGGCGGTTTAGGATTTAATATCTTAATTAGGTTAATTGCTATGTGGGGGGTTGGTGGCTGAGATGGATTGTATGTAGAGCAAAATTGTGATCATCCTATTGACTGATTTGAAAATGTCCGCCAATGGGAATGCAAGGTACCACATATTTAAACGGGTACCTTGAATTCAATCCTCAGTGTGCGACGGTGATCGTACAAAGATGATCTCCACGCTCGATGGCTCTGCAGTCGCTGGTTTTCTATTCCGCGGTCACCTCCGCTCCATGCCGGCTTGGTCCTGGATGAAGATAGAAGAGGTCGCCACGATGGAAGAAGATATCGCCGCTTGGAAGAAGACTTTTTCCGCCGGACTTCAGGAACGGTGAGTACCTATTTGGGGGTTAGATTTAGGATATTTTTTATTTTTTGGGTTTTTTTTTTTTTTTAGATTAGGGATTTGTTGGCCACTTGTAAAAGAGCTGAATGCCCTTTTAAGGGCAGTAAAAGAGTTGAATGCCCTTTTAAGGACAATACCCATACAAATTATTTTTTATTATTATCGGTTATTTGTAGAGCGCCAACAGATTCCGCAGTGCTATAAACAAAGGGGGAGTACAACAAAACAATTATAGGGTAGAGGGCCCTGCCAATAGTTGCACTGTTGTAGTCAGCTCTTAAGAAGGTGATCTACTAACAGCTGGATTATTAGGCTTACATGCTAAGAGGGTTCAGGGGATTGCAGTGGAGGAGAGGAACTGGTATTAAGAAAGGTTAGCGTAGGTTGTATGCGTCCCTGAACAGTAGAGTCTTTAGGGAGCACTTGAAGCTTTTAAAACTAGAAGAGAGTCTTGTGGAGCGAGGCAAAGAGTTCCATAAGATGGGAGCCAGTCTGGAGAAGTCCTGTAAACGGGAGTGTGATGAGGTGACAAGAAAGGAGGAGAGTAGGAGGTCATGAGCAGAGCGAAGGGGACGGGAGGGAGAGTATCTGGAGACAAGGTCGGAGATGTAGGGGGGAGCAGTGCAGTTAAGGGCTTTGTATGTCAGAGTGAGAGTTTTGTGTTTGATCCTAGAGGCAAGAGGAAGCCAGTGAAGGGATTGGCAGAGAGGCGCAGCAGATGAAGAGCGACGTGTAAGGAAGATGAGTCTGGCAGAGGCATTTATTATGGATTGTAAAGGAGCTAGGCGGCAGGTGGGGAGACCAGAGAGGACAGAGTTGCAGTAATCAAGGCGGGAAAGAATGAGAGAGTGGATTAAAATCTTAGTTGTGTAAGGAAGTGTCTAATTTTAGAGATGTTTTTAAGGTGGAAGCGGCAGGCTTTAGCCAATGACTGAATGTGAGGAGTGAAGGAAAGATCTGAGTCGAATGTAATCCCGAGACATCGGGCGTGCGGGGTAGGGGTAATGATGGAGTTGTCGACAGTTATAGAGATATTGGGGGTGGAGATTTTGGAAGAAGGGGGGAAAATGAGGAGCTCAGTTTTGGAGAGATTTAGTTTGAGGTAGTGAGAGGACATCCAGGAAGAGATGTGAGAAAGACAGTTAGTGACACGGGTTAGCAAGGAAGGAGATAGTTCTGGTGCAGAGAAGTAGATTTGGGTGTCATCGGCGTACAAATGATATTGGAAACCGTGGGACTTAATTAGGGAACCTAGTGATGATGTGTAGATTGAGAAGAGAAAGGGGACCGAGGACAGAACCTTGTTACTGAAGGTATGATATCGTTAGGGGGATTTAAATGAATGCCAATGTTATTTATATACTGTTTGTTAGCGGTATAATCACCATGACAGTTTTAAATCTGTATTAGCTTATACTGCATATATTGTTAGCGGATAAATGTTCATAGAGAATGTTGCAAGAGGTGACTAAATTTGACACTGCTTATAAGAAAAATCTTGTTATAGGTTATATGTTAAGATATGCTTTTTTGACATGAATGTGTTTGTAAACACCTGTGAGTCATGTGACTAATTAAGAGAGATTAGGGCGTGTATGCTAAACAGCTCTTTTTTGGTTAGTATAGAGTATATTAAGTAGCAAATGTTGTATAGTTTTATTCAGCCTGATGAAACAGTACATGATACTGAGAAACGCGTTGCTGTGTTTTTAATGTGTTGTAATAAACACTTTTAATATATACAACTTGCTACTTTGTTTCTCCTTGGACACTCATGGTAACGCTACAATCAGATTTAGATTAATTTAAATTTACTTTTTCTATTTTTAAAGTAATGTTAAATTTTTTATTTTAATTGTAACTTAGTGTTTAATTTTCAGTAATTGGGGTTAATTTAGGGGGTGTTAGGTTAGGGGGCTTAGTAAATAAATTAGTTATTTGTGTTGTGGGGGGTTGGCGGTTTAGGATTTAATATCTTAATTAGGTTAATTGCTATGTGGGGGGTTGGTGGCTGAGATGGATTGTATGTAGAGCAAAATTGTGATCATCCTATTGACTGATTTGAAAATGTCCGCCAATGGGAATGCAAGGTACCACATATTTAAACGGGTACCTTGAATTCAATCCTCAGTGTGCGACGGTGATCGTACAAAGATGATCTCCACGCTCGATGGCTCTGCAGTCGCTGGTTTTCTATTCCGCGGTCACCTCTGCTCCATGCCGGCTTGGTCCTGGATGAAGATAGAAGAGGTCGCCACGATGGAAGAAGATATCGCCGCTTGGAAGAAGACTTTTTCCGCCGGACTTCAGGAACGGTGAGTACCTATTTGGGGGTTAGATTTAGGATATTTTTTATTTTTTGGGTTTGTTTTTTTTTTTAGATTAGGGATTTGTTGGCCACTTGTAAAAGAGCTGAATGCCCTTTTAAGGGCAGTAAAAGAGTTGAATGCCCTTTTAAGGACAATACCCATACAAATTATTTTTTATTATTATCGGTTATTTGTAGAGCGCCAACAGATTCCGCAGTGCTATAAACAAAGGGGGAGTACAACAAAACAATTATAGGGTAGAGGGCCCTGCCAATAGTTGCACTGTTGTAGTCAGCTCTTAAGAAGGTGATCTACTAACAGCTGGATTATTAGGCTTACATGCTAAGAGGGTTCAGGGGATTGCAGTGGAGGAGAGGAACTGGTATTAAGAAAGGTTAGCGTAGGTTGTATGCGTCCCTGAACAGTAGAGTCTTTAGGGAGCACTTGAAGCTTTTAAAACTAGAAGAGAGTCTTGTGGAGCGAGGCAAAGAGTTCCATAAGATGGGAGCCAGTCTGGAGAAGTCCTGTAAACGGGAGTGTGATGAGGTGACAAGAAAGGAGGAGAGTAGGAGGTCATGAGCAGAGCGAAGGGGACGGGAGGGAGAGTATCTGGAGACAAGGTCGGAGATGTAGGGGGGAGCAGTGCAGTTAAGGGCTTTGTATGTCAGAGTGAGAGTTTTGTGTTTGATCCTAGAGGCAAGAGGAAGCCAGTGAAGGGATTGGCAGAGAGGCGCAGCAGATGAAGAGCGACGTGTAAGGAAGATGAGTCTGGCAGAGGCATTTATTATGGATTGTAAAGGAGCTAGGCGGCAGGTGGGGAGACCAGAGAGGACAGAGTTGCAGTAATCAAGGCGGGAAAGAATGAGAGAGTGGATTAAAATCTTAGTTGTGTAAGGAAGTGTCTAATTTTAGAGATGTTTTTAAGGTGGAAGCGGCAGGCTTTAGCCAATGACTGAATGTGAGGAGTGAAGGAAAGATCTGAGTCGAATGTAATCCCGAGACATCGGGCGTGCGGGGTAGGGGTAATGATGGAGTTGTCGACAGTTATAGAGATATTGGGGGTGGAGATTTTGGAAGAAGGGGGGAAAATGAGGAGCTCAGTTTTGGAGAGATTTAGTTTGAGGTAGTGAGAGGACATCCAGGAAGAGATGTGAGAAAGACAGTTAGTGACACGGGTTAGCAAGGAAGGAGATAGTTCTGGTGCAGAGAAGTAGATTTGGGTGTCATCGGCGTACAAATGATATTGGAAACCGTGGGACTTAATTAGGGAACCTAGTGATGATGTGTAGATTGAGAAGAGAAAGGGGACCGAGGACAGAGCCTTGTTACTGAAGGTATGATATCGTTAGGGGGATTTAAATGAATGCCAATGTTATTTATATACTGTTTGTTAGCGGTATAATCACCATGACAGTTTTAAATCTGTATTAGCTTATACTGCATATATTGTTAGCGGATAAATGTTCATAGAGAATGTTGCAAGAGGTGACTAAATTTGACACTGCTTATAAGAAAAATCTTGTTATAGGTTATATGTTAAGATATGCTGTTTTGACATGAATGTGTTTGTAAACACCTGTGAGTCATGTGACTAATTAAGAGAGATTAGGGCGTGTATGCTAAACAGCTCTTTTTTGGTTAGTATAGAGTATATTAAGTAGCAAATGTTGTATAGTTTTATTCAGCCTGATGAAACAGTACATGATACTGAGAAACGCGTTGCTGTGTTTTTAATGTGTTGTAATAAACACTTTTAATATATACAACTTGCTACTTTGTTTCTCCTTGGACACTCTTTTGGAGTCATTTTATACCTCTGCTATTAGCCTGTTTGGTGAACACCATCTTTGGCTTCTGGGAGTCTTTGCCTAAGAGGAGAGTTTACCGGACAACTCTGAGGTTTCCGGTTTGACTAGCCAGCATCACATCTTGGTGCTTTTATACACGTGAGTGGTTCTAAACTACAATCTTAAAATTTGATATAATATACGGAATTATGCTATGTGGCGCCTTCTCTATTTCATTAGACACTGAAGGTACGGTTTGACAGATAGGAAGAGAGCCACGAAAGGGCTGTGTCACAGATGCCGAAGGATTGGAGGGTTTGGAGCAAAAGAGGATGGTCGACAGTGTCAAAGGCTGCGGACAGATCAAGGAGGATAAGCAGAGAGAAGTGGCCTTTTGATTTAGCTGTAAGTAGGTCGTTGGTGACCTTAACAATAGCTGTCTCTGTGGAGTGATAGGGACGAAATCCAGATTGCAGCGGGTCAAGAAGGGAATTTAACATAAGGAAATGGGATAGGCGTGCATATACTAGTTTTTCGAGAAGCTTAGAAGCAAGAGGGAGGAGGGAAATTGGGCGGTAGTTGGATGGGGAGGTAGGATCAAGGGAAGGTTTTTTGAGGATAGGTGTGACCAGCGCATGTTTCATTGATGAGGGAAATGTACCAGTGCTGAGGGAGAGGTTGAAAGTGTGCCCCTTTAGGGGCAATGGGTAGTTTAGTTTTTTTTAGTGTTAGGTTTATTTTATTTTGGGGGGTTTGGTGGGTGGGGGGGTTTCACTGTTAGGGGGGGGGGGACTTAGTATTTATTTAATGTAAAAGAGCTGTTTAACTTAGCACAATGCCCTACAAAAGCCCTTTAAGGGCTATTGGTAGTTTAGGTTAGGGGTTGTTTTTATTTGGGGGGGGGGGCTTTTTTATTTTCATAGGGATTAGGTTTAAATTTTAAAATTTTGTTTATTATTTTCTGTAATGTTAGACTTTTTTATTTTTTGTAATTTTAGATTAATTTAAGTGAAACAGAGAAACAATGGGGTGTGTTAAGCACTGGGAAAAATACATTATTAAGGATGTATGATACAATAGAAATCCCAATATCGACATTTAATCATTAGTCTCTTGTAAAGGCAAACAAAGCGAATGTGTCACTGATTAACAATATGGTGTTAAGAAAACAATGGTTCCAACATAAACATAAGTTTGTTAAGTTCTTGATTGACAGAAATAAGTGTCCAAAAACACTGACAAGCGTGTAGAGCTGAAGCACACAGAAAAATCTATCAGGCGATCCCTTATGTGGGATTACTTACAAGCTGTAGCCTCAATGATATGAGGTAATGAGACCCAACCCGGCAACCACATGAGGTAATGAGACGCTGTTGGGTACTATCGTAGCTGGATACGTCAACCGGCGAGTGTGCAGACACACCCCCTCTTGATTACTCTCACAGCTTTCCGATCACACTGTTTTACTTGTAACTTTTTCACTCCCTCTGTGGGCGATTTCCGTCAAACACTCTTCCACTAGGCTCCAAGTAGTGCTCCAGGACACCTTTTATTAATTTATTTTAATATGTGCAAAATCCATTACTTCCAGTCACACCCCAACAAGGGGGCAGTGGTCTCTATAGGAAGGCAACAAGTTAGCTTTTCCTTTGATGTGGTTGCTAGGAGACACCTGAAACTCGTTCACAACATAATTATCACAGGCAGCATGCACAGGCCAAACATTGTGTTAGCATCAGTTACCATGGTAACGCTACAATCAGATTTAGATTAATTTAAACGTACTTTTTCTATTTTTAAAGTAATGTTAAATTTTTTATTTTAATTGTAACTTAGTATTTAATTTTCAGTAATTGGGGTTAATTTAGGGGGGTTAGGGGGCTTAGTAAATAAATTAGTTATTTGTGTTGTGGGAGGTTGGCGGTTTAGGATTTAATAGCTTAATTAGGTTAATTGCTATGTGGGGGGTTGGTGGCTGAGATGGATTGTATGTAGAGCAAAATTGTGATAATTTGCATAGTGGGCCATTAGTAAATAGGTCTGTAATGGTTTTTTATTCAATGTGATCTCCATAAGGCAGGATGTGAGTCTTGAAGGGCTCCAAGTAGCCCAGAAAGTGAGTGAATTGGTTAGGGATGTGGAGCTATTTGTGGAAGGGAATTAATTCTATCCAAAAAGGTCAGAGCTAAAATAATTATTGGGATATGGAGGGTGAAGAAGGCTCTGATATGCTTGGGAAACTAAATGAGATCTGTAAGAGTTAAAGGGTTAGATAATGCCGCCTGTTCAATAATCCACCATTTACTTTTAGAAAAAGTGGCATTCCATGGGAGAATATATGCCAGTCTGGCAGCTTAATGGTAGTAGGCTATGTTTGGGGCGCCTGCACCTCCACACGAATGTGGCTACTGTAAGATCCTCATCATGACCCTGGGATGCATTTCTCTTTATATGAATTTGTAACAAATTTGTTGAAACTTTCCTATAAGGGACTTGGGTATAAGAAGAGGCAAAGCTCTAGACAAGTAAGTAAGCTTGGGAAAAAGGGTCATCTTAAAAGCTGCCACTCTTCTTTTTTGAAAGAGGCGATTTTTTTGTTTAGACCAATTGAATTAGCAGAGTAATTTAAGATCTGTTTTAGTAAGATTTAACTTGTAGTAACTTAGCAACCCAAAAGAACGTAAACGTTTAAAGAGTGTCGGAAGAGAACTGAAAGGTTCTCCAATAAATACTGTGAGATCATCAAAGTCTTCTGGACAACACCAGATATTTTGACTCTTCTTATGTTATTATCACATCTAATTGCTTCCGCCAGTGGCTCCATAAGTAAAACAAATATTAGAGGGGCCAAGGGGCACCCCTGTCGGATCGCATTTGTGATAGGAAATGTTGAGGAACAGAACCCTAGCCTCCTCACCAATGCTGAAGGTAAGCAATAGAGTGCTTTAACAGGCGTGAAAAAATGTGTTGGCATATCGAATTTGACTAGAACTTCAAATAGATAGCCCCAATTAACTCAATCGAACGCTTTTTCTGCATCAAGCGCTATGGTGTTACAAGAGATACGTAAGTGTTTGGCTTCAAGATAGAAGTTTAAAATACGCCTGGTATTATCAGGCCCCTCTCTTCCCGGGGTAAATCCAACTTGGTCCCAGTCAACTAGTGAGGGGAGAACAGAGTTTTACCTGGTGGTCAAAATTTTGGCAAATAGCTTCATATCTAGATTAATTAGAGAAATAGGACGACATTTTTTACAAAGATTGGGTTTTTCCTGGTTGTGGGATTGCCACTTTGGTGGCCTCGAGAATTTCAGATAGGATGGCCCCAGTTTGCCTTTCTGCTGTTAACATGCGGGTAAGTAAGGGTAATATGTATGTATTGAACTTATCCATAGCTTATTATACAGATTACAGCACCAAGTTCTTACACCAACCCCATAATGGGCTAGATTACAAGTGTAGCGCTTATTTATTGCATGCTCGGAAACGGGCAAATAAGCCAGTTTGCGGATGCATGATAATTAACCAGCCATTACAAGTGTAAGACCTCTGTTTAATTTTTAAAAAGTGCTCCAATTGGCCCCAAACTTAAGTGTGAGGTTGTATTTTAATAATACAATAATTTTTTATAATTTTTTTTTTTTTTAAACTGCATGAAGCAGTTTTATGGTGTTAAATGTGGCCGGTGTGGTTTGTGAGAAAAAATGGCACTGAAAATAGCATTTACATTACGGCCTATGGGAAATGTGTGTTCCCTGTAAATATATATGAATATGCTTATATACATACAATTGTAATCAATGTTATTCAACCCTCATTGCAAATCAGGTTTATTGTCAAAATGTGTTTGCAATGAACAAATAAAATAAAAGCAATTGAAATAGCTCAACACAAAGAATGCTTCAAGTGGTTTCCCAAAAATTCAACTGAAAATGCAGCTTTTAATATATTCTGCAGTCTCAAAATGATTCAACCTCTTCATGGCAAGCATCTTTAGTACTTAGTAGAGCACCCTTTTGCTGTTATGACCAGCTGCAAACAAGATGCATAGCCAGACAACAGCATCTAGCAGTGTTCCTGAGGAATCTTAGCCCATTCCTCATGAGCAGTGGCCTCCAGTTGAGTAATATTCTTGGGTTTGCATGCTGCAACTGCCTTCTTCAAATATCACCAGAGATTTTCTATGGGGTTCAAATCAGGTGACTGTGATGGCCACTGCAGAATCTTCCAGGACTTTTGAGGTATGCTTGGGATTATTGTCCTGTTGGAAAGTCCAAAAACGCCCAAGCTTCAGCTTCCTCACAGACGGCATTACTTTTTTCCCTAGGATTTCCTGATACTTCAATGAATCCATCTGGCTTTCTACACGCTGCAGGTTTCTAGTGACAGGGGATGCAAGCAGCCTCAGAGCATCACCGAGTCACCACCATGCTTAAATGTAGGCAGAGTGTTCTTTTCAGCGTATGTTTCATTCTTCTTCCTCCAGACATACCGCTGATCCATCGGGCTGAAAAGTTCCACTTTTGTTTCATTGCTTCACAGAACAGAATCCTAAAACTTCTGTGGCTTATTTATTTGATATTGAGCATATTAGAGACGACTTTCCTTGTGCTTTTGGGTCAGTAGTGGTGTACGTCTTGGAGTTCTGGCCTGGAAACCTTCTGAGTTTAGTATGCACCTTAAGTTGCAAACTGAAATCTCAGTGCCTGTTGCCACAAAGTCTTTCTGTAGGTCTTTTGCAATCACTCAAGGGTTTTTCTCAATTTGCCTTCTCAGAAATCTGGTTGCAGCCGTTCATTGCTTCCTTTTTCTGCCCTGTCCATGTAGTGTAACCACTGTTCCTTTAACTTTGAACTTGTGAACTATGCTTCCAACGGTGACTCTAAGAACATTCAGTGCCTTCGCTATCTTTTTGTATCCTGTTCCTTGTTTGTGAAGGGTGATGATCTTTTCTCTTAACTCTTTGGACCATTCTTTTGACTTAGCCATATTTCTAACATGCCGTCAAACGTGACATTTAACAAACCCCTAGCCAGTTCAGGTGTTTCATGGGTTCTAGCTCAAGCACACCTGGTGCAACTAATGAAGCCCTTGATTAGTTGCATCAGGTGTGCTTGAGACAACACCTGTTTTGCATATTTGAGACTGCAGAATTCATTAAAAGTTGCATTTTCAGATGAATTTGGGGAAACCGCTTGAAGCATTCATTGTGTTGAGCTATTGCAATTGCTTTTGTTTGATTTGTTCATTACAAACAGCTAAAAGTCTGTAAATTTTGACAATGAACCTGGTTTGCAATGGGGTTGAATAATTTTGATTATAACTGTATATATTTATGTGTAATATGTGTTTATACCCATATTAACAAATAAATACAGGGAGTGCAGAATTATTAGGCAAGTTGTATTTTTGAGGATTATTTTTATTATTGAACAACAACCATGTTCTCAATGAACCCAAAAAACTCATTAATATCAAAGCTGAATTGTTTTGGAAGTAGTTTTTAGTTTGTTTTTAGTTATAGCTATTTTAGGGGGATATCTGTGTGTGCAGGTGACTATTACTGTGCATAATTATTAGGCAACTTAACAAAAAACAAATATATACCCATTTCAATTATTTATTTTTACCAGTGAAACCAATATAACATCTCAACATTCACAAATATACATTTCTGACATTCAAAAACAAAACAAAAACAAATCAGTGACCAATATAGCCACCTTTCTTTGCAAGGACACTCAAAAGCCTGCCATCCATGGATTCTGTCAGTGTTTTGATCTGTTCACCATCAACATTGCGTGCAGCAGCAACCACAGCCTCCCAGACACTGTTCAGAGAGGTGTACTGTTTTCCCTCCTTGTAAATCTCACATTTGATGATGGACCACAGGTTCTCAATGGGGTTCAGATCAGGTGAACAAGGAGGCCATGTCATTAGATTTTCTTCTTTTATACCCTTTCTTGCCAGCCACGCTGTGGAGTACTTGTACGCGTGTGATGGAGCATTGTCCTGCATGAAAAAAAATTTTTTACTTGAAGGATGCAGACTTCTTCCTGTACTACTGCTTGAAGAAGGTGTCTTCCAGAAACTGGCAGTAGGACTGGGAGTTGAGCTTGACTCCATCCTCAACCCGAAAAGGCCCCACAAGCTCATCTTTGATGATACCAGCCCAAACCAGTACTCCACCTCCACTTATTAGATGTATATCCTCTTATACATTAACTTATATGGTATCAGACAGGGTGGTGATACACAAGTGTAAAAGAGTAAAAAATATAAAAAGAAGTCATTCATGGATCCATGAGTACAATATAAAATATGAATAAAACCATATAGCAGGTACAGAAATGCAATCTTCAAAAATTAAAACACTAAAAACATACAATACAATATAGTTAACGATTCCTAAATATAATAATTGTGTAAACAGTGTGTAGTGTCTCCTATGTGTATTAGACAATCCCTGATATCAGGGTATATGAAATAGTTCCAAGTTCCTTGGGGGCAGTTCTGCCCTATGGTGAGTCGATCCTAGGGGTGATAGCTGTGAAGGTGTCCAAGAAGTCTGACTTAGTGGAGGGTGATTTAAAATTTGAAAAAAATGTGGAAAAAACAAATAGAAAAATGATATCCTAGTGCTGTGATCAATAGCAATTAAACTCAAATCCAAAAAATGTGATAAAAACAAGTAAAAAGTTGAAAAAAGTTAAAGAATATTCGTTCTAATGTCCTAAATCCAAAATCCAAAAAATATAATCAAAATCCAAATAAAAAACGGATAAGATTCCCAGTGTACCTGTGGAATATAAAACAAAAACAAATAGTGCAATAACGTTTAGGAAATCCTTAGTACAAATGAAATGAGGCTTACCATCAATGAGTTTAATTGCTATTGATCACAGCACTAGGATATCATTTTTCTATTTGTTTTTTCCACATTTTTTTCAAATTTTACATCACCCTCCACTAAGTCAGACTTCTTGGACACCTTCACAGCTATCACCCCTAGGATCGACTCACCATAGGGCAGAACTGCCCCCAAGGAACTTGGAACTATTTCATATACCCTGATATCAGGGATTGTCTAATACACATAGGAGACACTACACACTGTTTACACAATTATTATATTTAGGAATCGTTAACTATATTGTATTGTATGTTTTTAGTGTTTTAATTTTTGAAGATTGCATTTCTGTACCTGCTATATGGTTTTATTCATATTTTATGTTGTACTCATGGATCCATGAATGACTTCTTTTTATATTTTTTACACTTGTGTATCACCACCCTGTCTGATACCATATAAGTTAATGTATAAGAGGATATACATCTAATAAGTTGAGTAATTTCAACTCAATCTGATTGTTATTTCATATATTTTTTACAATTTTTTACTGTTTTTATCGTGTTTTTATGAATAAACCTGTGCATTTTCTCATAAATCTTATCAACGTTTTATGTGCATATATATCCCAGCCCACTTTGAGGCGCCCCCTAGATTCTAATTTATACACTGTTCAATATCTATAGACAAACTAGGTGTCTTACTCTTTCTGGGGAGCTAGTTGGATATAGAGGAGACGCTGTGAGGAACACAAACTATTCCAGCCACGGGCCCATCAAGACTCACTCTCATTTCATCAGTCCATAAAACCTTAGAAAAATCAGTCTTGAGATATTTCTTGGCCCAGTCTTGACGTTTCAGCTTGTGTGTCTTGTTCAGTGGTGGTCGTCTTTCAGCCTTTCTTACCTTGGCCATGTCTCTGAGTATTGGACACCTTGTGCTTTTGGGCACTCCAGTGATGTTGCAGCTCTGAAATATGGCCAAACTGGTGGCAAGTGGCATCTTGGCATATGCACGCTTGACTTTTCTCAGTTCATGGGCAGTTATTTTGCACCTTGGTTTTTCCACACGCTTCTTGCGACCCTGTTGACTATTTTGAATGAAACGCTTGATTGTTCGATGATCACGCTTCAGAAGCTTTGCAATTTTAAGAGTGCTGCATCCCTCTGCAAGATATCTCACTATTTTTTACTTTTCTGAGCCTGTCAAGTCCTTCTTTTGACCCATTTTGCCAAAGGAAAGGAAGTTGCCTAATAATTATGCACACCTGATATAGGGTGTTGATGTCACTAGACCACACCCCTTCTCATTACAGAGATGCACATCACCTAATATGCTTAATTGGTAGTAGGCTTTCGAGCCTATACAGCTTGGAGTAAGACAACATGCATAAAGAGGATGATGTGGTCAAAATACTAATTTGCCTAATAATTCTGCACTCCCTGTATATATATGTATATATTCATATACATATATATTTACATTCGCTACGCTAGTTCTCATGCCGTGTCTGAGTGCATGAGAACGAGGCTCTCATGAGCGCAATGCTTCCAGGCAATGCGAACACGAGGTTTTAACTATATGTGTAAATATTTCACAATCCAATGTTCTGCCCATAGGGGAATATGTTCTATTTATTTCTAAATAGGTATTCCTATATACATCTGTATATATCTATACCTATTTATAAGGTATAAAACGGCTATAATTCAGCCAGACCCTTCACAGGTATAACTGTTTAATGCGGTGACTTTCAGACGCAGCTAATACTTGCTGTGTATTTTCTATTAGGCTCTTTCCCGATCGGTCGTATTACTTAAAGGTACAGTCTAGTCAAAATTAAAATTTCATGACATGCAATTTTAAATAACTTTCCAATTTACTTTTATCATCCAATTTGCTTTGTTCTCATGGTATTCTTTTTTGTAAGCTAAACCTAAGTAGGATCAAACTGATTTCTAAACCGTTGAAAACCGCCTCTTATCTCAGTTAATTTTGACAGTTTTTCACAGTTAGACAGTGCTAGATAATGTGTGTCATATATATATATATATAACATTGTGGAGTTATTTAGGAGTCAGCACTAGGATTTCAGATTTAGAGAATCTAGTTAATACACAAGAAATTATATTACAAAAACAAGATACTAAACTACATAACATGCAGGCACGCCTGGAGGATATGGAAGATTGTTCAAGGCGTAATAACGTTAGAATAGTAGGCCTACCAAAAATCCCTGAATATAACAATCTATTAAAAGTGACATCCATCCTGTTACCGCAAGCTTTAGGGTTCCCGTCACATCAGCTCCCCTTAGACATTGAGAGAGCTCACAGAGTTGGTGCGAGAAAATTCTTCCCAGATGGTAGAAGTAGAATGTGCATTTTAAAGTACTCAAATATCAAGACAAATTAGAAATCTTAAAGATGTTTAAAAAAAGCTAAATCTTGTATGCTTGGAAGGAATAAGATTTTATTATTTCAAGATTTATCTAGTAAAACCTCCTTGAAAAGGAAACAAATGGCTCCGTTCTGTACACAGTTAATAAACAAAGGGCTTAAAGAGACACTAAACCCAAAATTTTTCTTTCAAGTTTCAGATAGAGAATACAATTTTAAACAACATTCCAATTTACTTCTATTATCTAATTTGCTTCATTCTTTAGATATCATTGGTTGAAAAGATAGCAATGCACATGGTTGAGCCAATCACACGAGGCATCTATGTGCAGCCACCAATCAGCAGCTACTGAGCCTATCTAGATATGCTTTTTAGCAAAGGATATCAAGATAATGAAGCAAATTAGATAGTAGAAGTAAATTAGAAAGTTGTTTAAAATTGCACGCTCTTTCTAAATCATGAAAGAAAAAAACTGAGTTTCGTGTCCCTTTAAGGCCCGTATGATATACCCTGCTAAAATTGTGATTGAAGAGAATGGAAACAGATTCATTCTTAATAATGTATCAGAAGTAAAGGAATGTATGAAGCCAAAGTAATATATTTTAGTAATTATCTTGGACCCCAGTTGTATATGCTTTACTATGTGTATGATGAACTGCAGGTCTGTTGCTGCTGATAAGCTTAAAAGATATATAGTACAATACTCAGCCAAGGCAGATTCATCCCATATAGTAAATATGTATTTATGCACCTCCCACTTGCCCTTCTTCCCCTCCCCATGGCCATGTTTTAACCCCTGCTTTTTTTCTCTCCCTCTCTCTCTCTCTCTGTCTCTCTCTCTCTCTCTCCTACTCCTTCAGGGTCCCATTTTTAAAAACAAACAAACCTTTAAACCTATGGTTTCTATCTTAGATAATTTTAATATCCTCTTGTGTAATGTAGGGGGAATAACCTCCCCGATGAAACGTAAGCTTATAATTAAAAAGTTGGCCAAAGTCAAACCGGATATCGTGTTTCTACAGGAAACTCATTTAAATGAATTGGAAGGAGCTAAATTAAAGATAAAATGGGTTGGAGAAGTGTTAGCAGCCCCAGCGATGAATAGAAAATGCGATGTAGCTATTCTGTTAAATAAGGAACTTAATTATGATATTATAAAAGTTTAAATTGACCCAGAATAGAGGTATATAATATTGTGAATACAAATACAGGATATTTGATTTATCTTATGTAATATATATGGTCCAAATAGTTTTTCCCCAGAATTTGGGGGGAAAATTCAACTGAAAATATCCCCCTTTATTAGTGAGAATCTCATAGTGGGTGGTGATTTTAATGTTACTCTCTGATCTGAACTGGATACATTAGCATGTAAAAATATCAAAATATATAACAAAAGTACGAAATATTTTAATAAATTTTGTTATAAACTCAAATTAGTAGACATTTGGAGGGTTAAGAATCCTAATTGTCAGGCTTATTCCTGCAAATATAAAGCCCACAAGGCCTTTTCCAGAATTGATTTTTTTCTTGGTATCGGAATCATTATCTATTCAGAAAATGGAAGCTGCAAATGAGGATATCTTGATATCAGATCATGCGATCATCTCATAGTTTCCTGCACTAGGTAGATCAGAGAATAAAAGTCAAAGGTTCTTTTTCCCTCGTATTTTTTGTAAATAATCCAAGGTTTTCATTGTGGCTGATGCAGAAAGAAGTAGATAGCGGAGCACCAGCGTTATAAAACTTAAATCTTTATTCCAAACTAAATATAATACACAGGAAGCACACAGAGATGTGTAATAAAAAGAAGTCAGCAGGTTCAGCTGACACGTTTCGGCTTTTCGTCGTTGTCAAAGCTGATGGAGCTCAGGAAAAAGCTCCCCGCATTTTAAAAGGAAAAAATGACTCCTATTGGCTAGGGCAAATATCATACCAGTTAACTCCTTAATGACCCTTATTGTTTAAACACAGTGAATTAATTCAGGACCCTTTCTGAACAAGCTGCTATAAAATACATAATATACATACATTGTAATACTTGCATGGGTGAGCAATAAACAATAAAGTCAATCTTATCTAGCTTACATGTATTATGTCTGTTGCAAATATGTTCACTTTATTCTTTACAGGTTAAATGCTATTTATATAGTTACATTTTTTTAAGCCCTCACACTAGGCACTTAAAGTGTCAGAGTTAGTACATCTTGGAAGGTATATGTAGCAAAGTTATTGATGGTCTATACTTGTGTATCTATGGGGAAAGACCCCTAATACCAGGGAAGTCCAAGGATAACATAGTGATACTGGCACATTAATGTAAAAATCTCAGCTAATCAGCCCCAAATGTATGAAGATACAATGTATATTGATGCATCCTCAATAATCCCTAGTAGGTATATATAGGTATATAAGAAGAGGTCACTACCAAAAATGTATTAAGTCATATGCTGAATTTGTCCTTATGGATATCTTTTTTTAAAGTAAATATCCAAAAAACCTCTTGTTTGGCTAGTAACCTCTCCCTGTCTCCTCCTCTAGGTGGGGGAGAACCCTCTCTATGCATGTCCAACTAAAGGTATCTGTACTTTTATTGTGCTGTTGGGCAACGTGCTGTACCAAAGGAGTGCTTGCACTGCTGTTCCTAATGCTAGAGAGGAGCTCCCTGATCCTGGATCTGGCCTCTTGGGTGGTGAGTCCAACGTACTGACTGTCACACTCAGTGCAGGTGATAAGATAAATAATAAAGTTAGATCTACAATTGAGACATGTTCTTAGTGAAAGTTTGGCCTGTGGCCGTGGACCTGAACGTGTCGCCCATGTCTACTTTCTCACATGCTACACAGTCACGATTGTGACAATTGAACATCCCTCTGGAGGTTAACCAAGAGGATTAGTTGGATTAAGCGGGTGGAAGTCTAGTGAGGGCCACTATGTTCCCTATGGTTCTGCTATTAAAATAGAGAATAATAGATATTCAGAGACCATAGATATTAGCAACGTGTTTTTTGAATATTATCAATGGCTATATGCAAGGTTGGAGGTAAATAGTCATAAGCAAGAGAATTTCTGGTCCAAAATTAAGATTCAGAAAATTTCTAAAAAAGATAATCTTTTATTGAATTATCCAATTACGATGGAAGAAATTAGTAAGGCCATAGATAGGACTAAATTAAATAAGGCAGCTGTCCCAGATTCTTTACCTTGCAGAAGAAATTAAAATGACCTTAGAAAAATTATTTAATAATTATTTTATATCAGACAGACCAATGTCTCATTATTTCTTAGCAGCTAATATTTCATTAATCCATAAAAAAAGGTAAAAATCCAGAAGATCCTGCCTCATATAGGCCTATATCAGTATTCAACACAGATTACAAAATTTTATCATCTATCATTGCTTCTAGACTAGCATCTTGTATGGATAAGATTATACACCCTGATCAGACTGGTTTTATGACAGCTAGAAATTATGCAAAAGGTATTGCCTTTTTTAGATTTCTATTGGAATATAGAAAAAAGTAAAAAAAAAAAAATAAGCTTACGTTTCATCGGGGAGGTTATTCCCCCTACATTCCATGAGAGGATATTAAAATTCTCTAATAACCAGAAAAATAATATACAGGATACAGCAATCCTTACTTTGGATGCCGAAAAGGCTTATGGGAATACTTGTTCAAAGCTATAGATAAATTTGGATTTAAAAATTCACCCAGTTTATACATAAGATATATCATAAGCCAATCTCCTTTCTCCTTATTAACAATTCACTATCTCCAAAGATGACGCTACAAAGAGACAGGGATGTCCATTGTCCCCATTACTGTTTTGTTTTTTATTGAGGCAATAAGGAAACAAGTAGATACAATCATGATTAGCTAGCCAAACTTGATATATGACAAGCATTTCCAGTGATGGAAGGTCCTTTGGTTAAGGTCAGCAGTCCATGCCTGTTTTAAGTCCTTTACATCGAAAGGGTTTGGTATCGGTGAGCATCCAAAAGAGAGCCTCATTTAAATTTCAAACAGTATATATAAACAAAGTCAATAATAATGTAATACATGGAAGATTGAACAGTCATTTGTTTTGCAAAACAAATTACATAAGAAAATGTATAAAATAACCTCACTAGTAAAAGCAATCCCATTACTGTTTAATATTGCACTTGAACCGTTGGCTATAAGTTTAAAAGATATCATGAAACCCATTATGGTAGGTCCACAACAGCTAAATATATTGTTATACGCAGATGACCTGCTTTTATTTCTTGATAATACACGTTTGCCAATACCTAGGATTTTACAATATCTCAATGATTTTAGTTCTTTCTCTGGATACAAAATACATTTTACAAAGAGTGAATTATTATAGGTGAATAAGTCAGATTAAGTTGTCAAGATCATCCTTTTAGAATAGTTGATACTATTAAATATCTAGGTGTATATTTACACAAGAACCCTAAAATGTGGTACAAATTAAACTTCTCATCTTTGTTTAATAAGGTTAAAACCGATTTGGAAATTTGGGCCTAATTTCCACTATCAATGTCTGCTCGCATTAACTTACAAAACTATTATCTTTCCCCGTTTGTTATATCTGATACAGAATTTACCATTATTCATATTAAATATGAATCTGCGTAAGCTATTTTCTTGGTTTTCTAAGTTTATCTTGAACCAGGCTCAAGTCAAGAGCCCCTGGAATTGGATCGAAAAGGCCGCATTTAAGTGGCAAGCCCACACTCTGGCCCTACAAGCCTGATTGGCCCAAGGCACTTTTCTGCTGTTTTTTCCAGCTGCTATCAGCTTTCTTTGGCTGTGTTCAACCATATACAAATAACATAATTTATGTAAGAACTTACCTGATAAATTCATTTCTTTCATATTAGCAAGAGTCCATGAGCTAGTGACGTATGGGATATACATTCCTACCAGGAGGGGCAAAGTTTCCCAAACCTTAAAATGCCTATAAATACACCCCTCACCACACCCACAATTCAGTTTAACGAATAGCCAAGAAGTGGGGTGATAAGAAAAAAGTGCGAAAGCATATAAAATAAGGAATTGGAATAATTGTGCTTTATACAAAAAAATCATAACCACCACAAAAAAAGGGCGGGCCTCATGGACTCTTGCTAATATGAAAGAAATGAATTTATCAGGTAAGTTCTTACATAAATTATGTTTTCTTTCATGTAATTAGCAAGAGTCCATGAGCTAGTGACGTATGGGATAATGACTACCCAAGATGTGGATCTTTCCACACAAGAGTCACTAGAGAGGGAGGGATAAAATAAAGACAGCCAATTCCTGCTGAAAATAATCCACACCCAAAATAAAGTTTAATGAAAAAACATAAGCAGAAGATTCAAACTGAAAACGCTGCCTGAAGTACTTTTCTACCAAAAACTGCTTCAGAAGAAGAAAATACATCAAAATGGTAGAATATGGTAAAAGTATGCAAAGAGGACCAAGTTGCCGCTTTGCAAATCTGATCAACCGAAGCTTCATTCCTAAACGCCCAGGAAGTAGAAACTGACCTAGTAGAATGAGCTGTAATCCTATGAGGCGGAGTCTTACCCGACTCAACATAGGCAAGATGAATTAAAGATTTCAACCAAGATGCCAAAGAAATGGCAGAAGTTTTCTGGCCTTTCTAAAACCGGAAAAGATAACAAATAAACTTGAAGTCTTTCGGAAAGACTTAGTAGCTTCAACATAATATTTCAAAGCTCTAATAACATCCAAAGAATGCAACGATTTCTCCTTAGAATTCTTAGGATTAAGACATAATGAAGGAACCACAATGTCTCTACTAATGTTGTTGGAATTCACAACTTAGGTAAAAATTCAAAAGAAGTTCGCAACACCGCCTTATCCTGATGAAAAATCAGAAAAGGAGACTCACAAGAAAGAGCAGATAATTCATAAACTCTTCTGGCAGAAGAGATGGCCAAAAGGAACAAAACTTTCCAAGAAAGTAATTTAATATCCAATGAATGCATAGGTTCAAATGGAGGAGCTTGAAGAGCCCCCAGAACCAAATTCAAACTCCAAGGAGGAGAAATTGACTTAATGACAGGCTTTATACGAACCAAAGCTTGTACAAAACAATGAATATCAGGAAGAATAGCAATCTGTCTGTGAAAAAGAACAGAAAGAGCAGAGATTTGACCTTTCAAGGAACTTGCGGACAAACCCTTATCTAAACCATCCTGAAGAAACTGTAATATTCTCGGTATTCTAAAAGAATGCCAAGAAAAATGATGAGAAAGACACCAAGAAATATAAGTCTTCCAGACTCTATAATATATCTCTCTGGATACAGATTTACGAGCCTGTAACATAGTATTAATCACAGAGTCAGAGAAACCTCTTTGACCAAGAATCAAGCGTTCAATCTCCATACCTTTAAATTTAAGGATTTCAGATCCTGATGGAAAAAAGGACCTTGAGACAAAAGGTCTGGTCTTAACGGAAGAGTCCACGGTTGGCAAGAGGCCATCCGGACAAGATCCGCATACCAAAACCTGTGAGGCCATGCCGGAGCTACCAGCAGAACAAACGAGCATTCCTTCAGAATCTTGGAGATTACTCTTGGAAGAAGAACTAGAGGCGGAAGGATATAGGCAGGATGATACTTCCAAGGAAGTGATAATGCATCCACTGCCTCCGCCTGAGGATCCCGGGATCTGGACAGATACCTGGGAAGTTTCTTGTTTAGATGAGAAGCCATCAGATCTATTTCTGGAAGTTCCCACATTTGAACAATCTGAAGAAATACCTCTGGGTGAAGAGACCATTCGCCCGGATGCAACGTTTGGCGACTGAGATAATCCGCTTTCCAATTGTCCATACCTGGGATATGAACCGCAGAGATTAGACAGGAGCTGGATTCCGCCCAAACCAAAATTCGAGATACTTCTTTCATAGCCAGAGGACTGTGAGTCCCTCCTTGATGATTGATGTATGCCACAGTTGTGACATTGTCTATCTGAAAACAAATGAACAACTCTCTCTCGAGAAGAGGCCAAGACTGAAGAGCTCTGAAAATTGCACGGAGTTCCAAAATATTGATCGGAAATCTCACCTCCTGAGATTCCCAAACCCCTTGTGCCGTCAGATACCCCCACACAGCTCCCCAACCTGTAAGACTTGCATCTGTTGAGATTATAGTCCAGGTCGGAAGAACAAAGAAGCCCCCTGAACTAAACGATGGTGACCTGTCCACCATGTCAGAGAGTGTTGTAAAATCGGTTTAAAGATATTAATTGAGATATCTTTGAGTAATCCCTGCACCATTGGGTCAGCATACAGAGCTGAAGAGGTCGCATGTGAAAACGAGCAAAGGAGATCGCATCTGATGCGGCAGTCCTAAGACCCAACATTTCCATGCATAAGGCTACCAAAGGGAATGATTGTGACTGAAGGTTTTGACAAGCTGATATCAATGTTAAACTTCTCTTGTCTGACAAGGACAGAGTCATAGACACTGAATTTATCTAGAAACCTAAAAAGGTTACCCTTGTCTGAGGAATCAATGAACTGAATGGTAAATTGATCCTCCAACCATGAAATTGAAGAAACAACACAAGTCGATTCGTATGAGATTCTTCGAAAATGAGAAGACTGAGCAAGTACCAAGATATCGTCCAAATAAGGAAATACCAAAACCCTATTCTCTGATTACAGAAAAAAAGGGGCACCGAGAACCTTTGAAAAAAATTCTTGGAACTGAGGCTAGGCCAAACGGTAGAGCCACAAAACTGGTAATGCTTGTCTAAAAAGAGAATCTCAGACACTAAAAGTGATCTGGATTAATGGGAATATGCAGATACACATCCTGTAAATCTATTGTAGACATATAATGCCCTTGCTAAACAAAAGGCAGGATAGTCCTACAGTAACCATCTTGAATGTTGGTATCCTAACATAACGATTCTAAAATATATTACTTTGGCTTCATACATTCCTTTACTTCTGATACATTATTAAGAATGAATCTGTTTCCATTCTCTTCAATCACAATTTTAGCAGGGTATATCATACGGGCCTTAAAGGGACACGAAACTCAGTTTTTTTCTTTCATGATTTAGAAAGAGCGTGCAATTTTAAACAACTTTCTAATTTACTTCTACTATCTAATTTGCTTCATTATCTTGATATCCTTTGCTAAAAAGCATATCTAGATAGGCTCAGTAGCTGCTGATTGGTGGCTGCACATAGATGCCTCGTGTGATTGGCTCAACCATGTGCATTGCTATCTTTTCAACCAATGATATCTAAAGAATGAAGCAAATTAGATAATAGAAGTAAATTGGAATGTTGTTTAAAATTGTATTCTCTATCTGAAACTTGAAAGAAAAATTTTGGGTTTAGTGTCTCTTTAAGCCCTTTGTTTATTAACTGTGTACAGAACGGAGCCATTTGTTTCCTTTTCAAGGAGGTTTTACTAGATAAATCTTGAAATAATAAAATCTTATTCCTTCCAAGCATACAAGATTTAGCTTTTTTTAAACATCTTTAAGATTTCTAATTTGTCTTGATATTTGAGTACTTTAAAATGCACATTCTACTTCTACCATCTGGGAAGAATTTTCTCGCACCAACTCTGTGAGCTCTCTCAATGTCTAAGGGGAGCTGATGTGACGGGAACCCTAAAGCTTGCGGTAACAGGATGGATGTCACTTTTAATAGATTGTTATATTCAGGGATTTTTGGTAGGCCTACTATTCTAACGTTATTACGCCTTGAACAATCTTCCATATCCTCCAGGCGTGCCTGCATGTTATGTAGTTTAGTATCTTGTTTTTGTAATATAATTTCTTGTGTATTAACTAGATTCTCTAAATCTGAAATCCTAGTGCTGACTCCTAAATAACTCCACAATGTTATATATATATATATATGACACACATTATCTAGCACTGTCTAACTGTGAAAAACTGTCAAAATTAACTGAGATAAGAGGCGGTTTTCAACGGTTTAGAAATCAGTTTGATCCTACTTAGGTTTAGCTTACAAAAAAGAATACCATGAGAACAAAGCAAATTGGATGATAAAAGTAAATTGGAAAGTTATTTAAAATTGCATGTCATGAAATTTTAATTTTGACTAGACTGTACCTTTAAGTAATACGACCGATCGGGAAAGAGCCTAATAGAAAATACACAGCAAGTATTAGCTGCGTCTGAAAGTCACCGCATTAAACAGTTATACCTGTGAAGGGTCTGGCTGAATTATAGCCGTTTTATACCTTATAAATAGGTATAGATATATACAGATGTATATAGGAATACCTATTTAGAAATAAATAGAACATATTCCCCTATGGGCAGAACATTGGATTGTGAAATATTTACACATATAGTTAAAACCTCGTGTTCGCATTGCCTGGAAGCATTGCGCTCATGAGAGCCTCGTTCTCATGCACTCAGACACGGCATGAGAACTAGCGTAGCGAATGTAAATATATATGTATATGAATATATACATATATATACAGGGAGTGCAGAATTATTAGGCAAATTAGTATTTTGACCACATCATCCTCTTTATGCATGTTGTCTTACTCCAAGCTGTATAGGCTCGAAAGCCTACTACCAATTAAGCATATTAGGTGATGTGCATCTCTGTAATGAGAAGGGGTGTGGTCTAGTGACATCAACACCCTATATCAGGTGTGCATAATTATTAGGCAACTTCCTTTCCTTTGGCAAAATGGGTCAAAAGAAGGACTTGACAGGCTCAGAAAAGTAAAAAATAGTGAGATATCTTGCGTTGAAAACCGCCTCTTATCTCAGTTAATTTTGACAGTTTTTCACAGTTAGACAGTGCTAGATAATGTGTGTCATATATATATATATATAACATTGTGGAGTTATTTAGGAGTCAGCACTAGGATTTCAGATTTAGAGAATCTAGTTAATACACAAGAAATTATATTACAAAAACAAGATACTAAACTACATAACATGCAGGCACGCCTGGAGGATATGGAAGATTGTTCAAGGCGTAATAACGTTAGAATAGTAGGCCTACCAAAAATCCCTGAATATAACAATCTATTAAAAGTGACATCCATCCTGTTACCGCAAGCTTTAGGGTTCCCGTCACATCAGCTCCCCTTAGACATTGAGAGAGCTCACAGAGTTGGTGCGAGAAAATTCTTCCCAGATGGTAGAAGTAGAATGTGCATTTTAAAGTACTCAAATATCAAGACAAATTAGAAATCTTAAAGATGTTTAAAAAAAGCTAAATCTTGTATGCTTGGAAGGAATAAGATTTTATTATTTCAAGATTTATCTAGTAAAACCTCCTTGAAAAGGAAACAAATGGCTCCGTTCTGTA
The DNA here is from genome assembly GCF_027579735.1 of Bombina bombina. Taxonomy (NCBI): domain Eukaryota; kingdom Metazoa; phylum Chordata; class Amphibia; order Anura; family Bombinatoridae; genus Bombina; species Bombina bombina. The sequence goes on along the minus strand of NC_069500.1, from coordinate 683,657,608 downwards.
CACAGTTAATAAACAAAGGGCTTAAAGAGACACTAAACCCAAAATTTTTCTTTCAAGTTTCAGATAGAGAATACAATTTTAAACAACATTCCAATTTACTTCTATTATCTAATTTGCTTCATTCTTTAGATATCATTGGTTGAAAAGATAGCAATGCACATGGTTGAGCCAATCACACGAGGCATCTATGTGCAGCCACCAATCAGCAGCTACTGAGCCTATCTAGATATGCTTTTTAGCAAAGGATATCAAGATAATGAAGCAAATTAGATAGTAGAAGTAAATTAGAAAGTTGTTTAAAATTGCACGCTCTTTCTAAATCATGAAAGAAAAAAACTGAGTTTCGTGTCCCTTTAAGGCCCGTATGATATACCCTGCTAAAATTGTGATTGAAGAGAATGGAAACAGATTCATTCTTAATAATGTATCAGAAGTAAAGGAATGTATGAAGCCAAAGTAATATATTTTAGTAATTATCTTGGACCCCAGTTGTATATGCTTTACTATGTGTATGATGAACTGCAGGTCTGTTGCTGCTGATAAGCTTAAAAGATATATAGTACAATACTCAGCCAAGGCAGATTCATCCCATATAGTAAATATGTATTTATGCACCTCCCACTTGCCCTTCTTCCCCTCCCCATGGCCATGTTTTAACCCCTGCTTTTTTTCTCTCCCTCTCTCTCTCTCTCTGTCTCTCTCTCTCTCTCTCCTACTCCTTCAGGGTCCCATTTTTAAAAACAAACAAACCTTTAAACCTATGGTTTCTATCTTAGATAATTTTAATATCCTCTTGTGTAATGTAGGGGGAATAACCTCCCCGATGAAACGTAAGCTTATAATTAAAAAGTTGGCCAAAGTCAAACCGGATATCGTGTTTCTACAGGAAACTCATTTAAATGAATTGGAAGGAGCTAAATTAAAGATAAAATGGGTTGGAGAAGTGTTAGCAGCCCCAGCGATGAATAGAAAATGCGATGTAGCTATTCTGTTAAATAAGGAACTTAATTATGATATTATAAAAGTTTAAATTGACCCAGAATAGAGGTATATAATATTGTGAATACAAATACAGGATATTTGATTTATCTTATGTAATATATATGGTCCAAATAGTTTTTCCCCAGAATTTGGGGGGAAAATTCAACTGAAAATATCCCCCTTTATTAGTGAGAATCTCATAGTGGGTGGTGATTTTAATGTTACTCTCTGATCTGAACTGGATACATTAGCATGTAAAAATATCAAAATATATAACAAAAGTACGAAATATTTTAATAAATTTTGTTATAAACTCAAATTAGTAGACATTTGGAGGGTTAAGAATCCTAATTGTCAGGCTTATTCCTGCAAATATAAAGCCCACAAGGCCTTTTCCAGAATTGATTTTTTTCTTGGTATCGGAATCATTATCTATTCAGAAAATGGAAGCTGCAAATGAGGATATCTTGATATCAGATCATGCGATCATCTCATAGTTTCCTGCACTAGGTAGATCAGAGAATAAAAGTCAAAGGTTCTTTTTCCCTCGTATTTTTTGTAAATAATCCAAGGTTTTCATTGTGGCTGATGCAGAAAGAAGTAGATAGCGGAGCACCAGCGTTATAAAACTTAAATCTTTATTCCAAACTAAATATAATACACAGGAAGCACACAGAGATGTGTAATAAAAAGAAGTCAGCAGGTTCAGCTGACACGTTTCGGCTTTTCGTCGTTGTCAAAGCTGATGGAGCTCAGGAAAAAGCTCCCCGCATTTTAAAAGGAAAAAATGACTCCTATTGGCTAGGGCAAATATCATACCAGTTAACTCCTTAATGACCCTTATTGTTTAAACACAGTGAATTAATTCAGGACCCTTTCTGAACAAGCTGCTATAAAATACATAATATACATACATTGTAATACTTGCATGGGTGAGCAATAAACAATAAAGTCAATCTTATCTAGCTTACATGTATTATGTCTGTTGCAAATATGTTCACTTTATTCTTTACAGGTTAAATGCTATTTATATAGTTACATTTTTTTAAGCCCTCACACTAGGCACTTAAAGTGTCAGAGTTAGTACATCTTGGAAGGTATATGTAGCAAAGTTATTGATGGTCTATACTTGTGTATCTATGGGGAAAGACCCCTAATACCAGGGAAGTCCAAGGATAACATAGTGATACTGGCACATTAATGTAAAAATCTCAGCTAATCAGCCCCAAATGTATGAAGATACAATGTATATTGATGCATCCTCAATAATCCCTAGTAGGTATATATAGGTATATAAGAAGAGGTCACTACCAAAAATGTATTAAGTCATATGCTGAATTTGTCCTTATGGATATCTTTTTTTAAAGTAAATATCCAAAAAACCTCTTGTTTGGCTAGTAACCTCTCCCTGTCTCCTCCTCTAGGTGGGGGAGAACCCTCTCTATGCATGTCCAACTAAAGGTATCTGTACTTTTATTGTGCTGTTGGGCAACGTGCTGTACCAAAGGAGTGCTTGCACTGCTGTTCCTAATGCTAGAGAGGAGCTCCCTGATCCTGGATCTGGCCTCTTGGGTGGTGAGTCCAACGTACTGACTGTCACACTCAGTGCAGGTGATAAGATAAATAATAAAGTTAGATCTACAATTGAGACATGTTCTTAGTGAAAGTTTGGCCTGTGGCCGTGGACCTGAACGTGTCGCCCATGTCTACTTTCTCACATGCTACACAGTCACGATTGTGACAATTGAACATCCCTCTGGAGGTTAACCAAGAGGATTAGTTGGATTAAGCGGGTGGAAGTCTAGTGAGGGCCACTATGTTCCCTATGGTTCTGCTATTAAAATAGAGAATAATAGATATTCAGAGACCATAGATATTAGCAACGTGTTTTTTGAATATTATCAATGGCTATATGCAAGGTTGGAGGTAAATAGTCATAAGCAAGAGAATTTCTGGTCCAAAATTAAGATTCAGAAAATTTCTAAAAAAGATAATCTTTTATTGAATTATCCAATTACGATGGAAGAAATTAGTAAGGCCATAGATAGGACTAAATTAAATAAGGCAGCTGTCCCAGATTCTTTACCTTGCAGAAGAAATTAAAATGACCTTAGAAAAATTATTTAATAATTATTTTATATCAGACAGACCAATGTCTCATTATTTCTTAGCAGCTAATATTTCATTAATCCATAAAAAAAGGTAAAAATCCAGAAGATCCTGCCTCATATAGGCCTATATCAGTATTCAACACAGATTACAAAATTTTATCATCTATCATTGCTTCTAGACTAGCATCTTGTATGGATAAGATTATACACCCTGATCAGACTGGTTTTATGACAGCTAGAAATTATGCAAAAGGTATTGCCTTTTTTAGATTTCTATTGGAATATAGAAAAAAGTAAAAAAAAAAAAATAAGCTTACGTTTCATCGGGGAGGTTATTCCCCCTACATTCCATGAGAGGATATTAAAATTCTCTAATAACCAGAAAAATAATATACAGGATACAGCAATCCTTACTTTGGATGCCGAAAAGGCTTATGGGAATACTTGTTCAAAGCTATAGATAAATTTGGATTTAAAAATTCACCCAGTTTATACATAAGATATATCATAAGCCAATCTCCTTTCTCCTTATTAACAATTCACTATCTCCAAAGATGACGCTACAAAGAGACAGGGATGTCCATTGTCCCCATTACTGTTTTGTTTTTTATTGAGGCAATAAGGAAACAAGTAGATACAATCATGATTAGCTAGCCAAACTTGATATATGACAAGCATTTCCAGTGATGGAAGGTCCTTTGGTTAAGGTCAGCAGTCCATGCCTGTTTTAAGTCCTTTACATCGAAAGGGTTTGGTATCGGTGAGCATCCAAAAGAGAGCCTCATTTAAATTTCAAACAGTATATATAAACAAAGTCAATAATAATGTAATACATGGAAGATTGAACAGTCATTTGTTTTGCAAAACAAATTACATAAGAAAATGTATAAAATAACCTCACTAGTAAAAGCAATCCCATTACTGTTTAATATTGCACTTGAACCGTTGGCTATAAGTTTAAAAGATATCATGAAACCCATTATGGTAGGTCCACAACAGCTAAATATATTGTTATACGCAGATGACCTGCTTTTATTTCTTGATAATACACGTTTGCCAATACCTAGGATTTTACAATATCTCAATGATTTTAGTTCTTTCTCTGGATACAAAATACATTTTACAAAGAGTGAATTATTATAGGTGAATAAGTCAGATTAAGTTGTCAAGATCATCCTTTTAGAATAGTTGATACTATTAAATATCTAGGTGTATATTTACACAAGAACCCTAAAATGTGGTACAAATTAAACTTCTCATCTTTGTTTAATAAGGTTAAAACCGATTTGGAAATTTGGGCCTAATTTCCACTATCAATGTCTGCTCGCATTAACTTACAAAACTATTATCTTTCCCCGTTTGTTATATCTGATACAGAATTTACCATTATTCATATTAAATATGAATCTGCGTAAGCTATTTTCTTGGTTTTCTAAGTTTATCTTGAACCAGGCTCAAGTCAAGAGCCCCTGGAATTGGATCGAAAAGGCCGCATTTAAGTGGCAAGCCCACACTCTGGCCCTACAAGCCTGATTGGCCCAAGGCACTTTTCTGCTGTTTTTTCCAGCTGCTATCAGCTTTCTTTGGCTGTGTTCAACCATATACAAATAACATAATTTATGTAAGAACTTACCTGATAAATTCATTTCTTTCATATTAGCAAGAGTCCATGAGCTAGTGACGTATGGGATATACATTCCTACCAGGAGGGGCAAAGTTTCCCAAACCTTAAAATGCCTATAAATACACCCCTCACCACACCCACAATTCAGTTTAACGAATAGCCAAGAAGTGGGGTGATAAGAAAAAAGTGCGAAAGCATATAAAATAAGGAATTGGAATAATTGTGCTTTATACAAAAAAATCATAACCACCACAAAAAAAGGGCGGGCCTCATGGACTCTTGCTAATATGAAAGAAATGAATTTATCAGGTAAGTTCTTACATAAATTATGTTTTCTTTCATGTAATTAGCAAGAGTCCATGAGCTAGTGACGTATGGGATAATGACTACCCAAGATGTGGATCTTTCCACACAAGAGTCACTAGAGAGGGAGGGATAAAATAAAGACAGCCAATTCCTGCTGAAAATAATCCACACCCAAAATAAAGTTTAATGAAAAAACATAAGCAGAAGATTCAAACTGAAAACGCTGCCTGAAGTACTTTTCTACCAAAAACTGCTTCAGAAGAAGAAAATACATCAAAATGGTAGAATATGGTAAAAGTATGCAAAGAGGACCAAGTTGCCGCTTTGCAAATCTGATCAACCGAAGCTTCATTCCTAAACGCCCAGGAAGTAGAAACTGACCTAGTAGAATGAGCTGTAATCCTATGAGGCGGAGTCTTACCCGACTCAACATAGGCAAGATGAATTAAAGATTTCAACCAAGATGCCAAAGAAATGGCAGAAGTTTTCTGGCCTTTCTAAAACCGGAAAAGATAACAAATAAACTTGAAGTCTTTCGGAAAGACTTAGTAGCTTCAACATAATATTTCAAAGCTCTAATAACATCCAAAGAATGCAACGATTTCTCCTTAGAATTCTTAGGATTAAGACATAATGAAGGAACCACAATGTCTCTACTAATGTTGTTGGAATTCACAACTTAGGTAAAAATTCAAAAGAAGTTCGCAACACCGCCTTATCCTGATGAAAAATCAGAAAAGGAGACTCACAAGAAAGAGCAGATAATTCATAAACTCTTCTGGCAGAAGAGATGGCCAAAAGGAACAAAACTTTCCAAGAAAGTAATTTAATATCCAATGAATGCATAGGTTCAAATGGAGGAGCTTGAAGAGCCCCCAGAACCAAATTCAAACTCCAAGGAGGAGAAATTGACTTAATGACAGGCTTTATACGAACCAAAGCTTGTACAAAACAATGAATATCAGGAAGAATAGCAATCTGTCTGTGAAAAAGAACAGAAAGAGCAGAGATTTGACCTTTCAAGGAACTTGCGGACAAACCCTTATCTAAACCATCCTGAAGAAACTGTAATATTCTCGGTATTCTAAAAGAATGCCAAGAAAAATGATGAGAAAGACACCAAGAAATATAAGTCTTCCAGACTCTATAATATATCTCTCTGGATACAGATTTACGAGCCTGTAACATAGTATTAATCACAGAGTCAGAGAAACCTCTTTGACCAAGAATCAAGCGTTCAATCTCCATACCTTTAAATTTAAGGATTTCAGATCCTGATGGAAAAAAGGACCTTGAGACAAAAGGTCTGGTCTTAACGGAAGAGTCCACGGTTGGCAAGAGGCCATCCGGACAAGATCCGCATACCAAAACCTGTGAGGCCATGCCGGAGCTACCAGCAGAACAAACGAGCATTCCTTCAGAATCTTGGAGATTACTCTTGGAAGAAGAACTAGAGGCGGAAGGATATAGGCAGGATGATACTTCCAAGGAAGTGATAATGCATCCACTGCCTCCGCCTGAGGATCCCGGGATCTGGACAGATACCTGGGAAGTTTCTTGTTTAGATGAGAAGCCATCAGATCTATTTCTGGAAGTTCCCACATTTGAACAATCTGAAGAAATACCTCTGGGTGAAGAGACCATTCGCCCGGATGCAACGTTTGGCGACTGAGATAATCCGCTTTCCAATTGTCCATACCTGGGATATGAACCGCAGAGATTAGACAGGAGCTGGATTCCGCCCAAACCAAAATTCGAGATACTTCTTTCATAGCCAGAGGACTGTGAGTCCCTCCTTGATGATTGATGTATGCCACAGTTGTGACATTGTCTATCTGAAAACAAATGAACAACTCTCTCTCGAGAAGAGGCCAAGACTGAAGAGCTCTGAAAATTGCACGGAGTTCCAAAATATTGATCGGAAATCTCACCTCCTGAGATTCCCAAACCCCTTGTGCCGTCAGATACCCCCACACAGCTCCCCAACCTGTAAGACTTGCATCTGTTGAGATTATAGTCCAGGTCGGAAGAACAAAGAAGCCCCCTGAACTAAACGATGGTGACCTGTCCACCATGTCAGAGAGTGTTGTAAAATCGGTTTAAAGATATTAATTGAGATATCTTTGAGTAATCCCTGCACCATTGGGTCAGCATACAGAGCTGAAGAGGTCGCATGTGAAAACGAGCAAAGGAGATCGCATCTGATGCGGCAGTCCTAAGACCCAACATTTCCATGCATAAGGCTACCAAAGGGAATGATTGTGACTGAAGGTTTTGACAAGCTGATATCAATGTTAAACTTCTCTTGTCTGACAAGGACAGAGTCATAGACACTGAATTTATCTAGAAACCTAAAAAGGTTACCCTTGTCTGAGGAATCAATGAACTGAATGGTAAATTGATCCTCCAACCATGAAATTGAAGAAACAACACAAGTCGATTCGTATGAGATTCTTCGAAAATGAGAAGACTGAGCAAGTACCAAGATATCGTCCAAATAAGGAAATACCAAAACCCTATTCTCTGATTACAGAAAAAAAGGGGCACCGAGAACCTTTGAAAAAAATTCTTGGAACTGAGGCTAGGCCAAACGGTAGAGCCACAAAACTGGTAATGCTTGTCTAAAAAGAGAATCTCAGACACTAAAAGTGATCTGGATTAATGGGAATATGCAGATACACATCCTGTAAATCTATTGTAGACATATAATGCCCTTGCTAAACAAAAGGCAGGATAGTCCTACAGTAACCATCTTGAATGTTGGTATCCTAACATAACGATTCAATAATGACAGATCCGGAACTGGTCTGAAGGAATTGACCTTCTTTGGTACAAATGAAGAGATAAAATAAAACCCCAGCCCCTGTTCCAGAACTGGAACTGGCATAAATACTCCAGCCAACTCTAGATCTGAAACACATTACAGAAATGCTGAGCCTTAGCTGTGTTAACTGGGACACGGGAAAGAAAAGAATCTCTTAGCAGGAGGCCTTAACTTGAAGCCAATTCTGTACCTTTCTGAAACAATGTTTCTGAAACCAGAGATTAAGAACGGAATTGATCCAAATTTCTTTGAAGAAAACGTAATCTGCCCCATACCAGCTGAGCTGGAATAAGGGCCGCACCTTCATAGGTACTTAGGAGCTGGCTATAGGTTTCTATAAGGCTTGGATATATTCCAAACTGGAAATAGTTTCCAAACTGATACCGCTCCTGAGGATGAAGGATCAGGCTTTTGTTCCTTGAAAGGAAAGGAACTAAAATGATTATTTACCCTGGAAAGAAAAGGAAAGCAAAGATGACTTAGAAGACATGTCAGCATTCCAAGTTTAATCCATAAAGCTTCTCTAGCTAAAATAGCTAGAGACATATACCTGACATCAACTCTAATGATATCAAAAGATGGTATCACCAATAAAATTATTAGCATGTTATAGAAAAATAATAATGCTATAAAATTATGATCTGTTACTTGTTGCTCTAAAGCTTCTAATCAAAAAGTTGAAGCTGCAGCAACATCCGCTAAAAATATAGCAGGTCTAAGAAGATTACCTGAACATAAGTAAGCTTTTCTTAGAAAGGATTCAATTTTCCTATCTAAAGGATCCTTTAAATGAAGTACTATCTGCCGTAGGAATAGTAGTACATTAGCAGGAGTAGAGATAGCCCCATAACCTTAGGGATTTTTGTCTCAAAAAACTCTAATCTGTCAGATGGCACAGGATATAATTTGCTTAAAGGTCTAGAAGGAGTAAATGAATTACAAAATTATTCCATTCCCTGGAAATTACTTCAGAAATAGCATCAGGGAGATAAAACACTTCTGGAATAACTACAGGAGATTTAAAAACCTTATTTAAACGTTTACATTTAGAATCAAGAGGACCAGAATCCTCTATTTCTAATGCAAATAACACTTCTTTAAGTAAAGAACGAATAAATTCCATCTTGAACAAATACAAAGATTTATCAGCATCAACCTCTGAGACAGAAACCTCTGAACCAGAAGAACCATTATCAGTATCAGAATGATGATGTTCATTTAAAAATTCATCTGAAAAAAGAGAAGTTTTAAAAGACTTTTATGTATACTAGAAGGAGAAATAACAGACATAGCCTTCTTAATGGATTTAAAAAATAAAATCTCTTATGTTATCAGGAACACTCTGAAAATTAGATGTTGACGGAACAGCAACAGGTAATGTAACAGTACTAAAGGAAATTTTATCTGCATTAATAAGTTTGACATGACATGCAATACAAACAACAGCTGGAGAAACAGATACCAAACGTTTATAGCAGATACACTTAGCTTGGTAGCTCCAGCACTGTGCAGTGACTTTCCTGAAGTAACTTCTGACTCAGTTGCAACGTGGAACATCTTGCAATATGTAAAAGAAAAAAACAACATATAAAGCAAAATTGATCAAATTCCTTAAATGACAGTTTCAGGAATGGGAAAAAATGCCAAAGAACAAGCTTCTAGCAACCAGAAGCAATAAAAAATGAGACTTAAATAATGTGGAGACAAAAGTGACGCCCATATTTTTTCGCGCCAAATAAGACGCCCACATTATTTGGCGCCTAAATGCTTTTTGGCGCCAAAAATGACGCCACATCCGGAACGCCGACATCTTTGGCGCAAAATAACGTCAAAGAATGACGCAACTTCCGGCGACACGTATGACGCCGGAAACGGAAATAGAATTTTTGCGCCAAAAAAGTCCGCGCCAAGAATGACGCAATAAAATGAAGCATTTTCAGCCCCCGCGAGCCTAACAGCCCACAGGGAAAAAGTCAAATTTTAAGGTAAAAAATGTTAAATTAAAATGCATTATCCCAAATATGAAACTGACTGTCTGAAAAATAAGGAAAGTTGAACATTCTGAGTCAAGGCAAATAAATGTTTGAATACATATATTTAGAACTTTATAAACAAAGTGCCCAACCATAGCTAGGAGTGTCACAGAAAATAAGACTTACTTACCCCAGGACACTCATCTACATATAGCAGATAGCCAAACCAGTACTGAAACGAGAATCAGCAGAGGTAATGGTATATATAAGAGTATATCGTCGATCTGAAAAGGGAGGTAAGAGATGAATCTCTACGACCGATAACAGAGAACCTATGAAATAGACCCCTTAGAAGGAGATCACTGCATTCAAATAGGCAATACTCTCCTCACATCCCTCTGACATTCACTGCACGCTGAGAGGAAAACCGGGCTCCAACTTGCTGCGGAGCGCATATCAACGTAGAATCTAGCACAAACTTACTTCACCACCTCCATCGGAGGCAAAGTTTGTAAAACTGAATTGTGGGTGTGGTGAGGGGTGTATTTATAGGCATTTTAAGGTTTGGGAAACTTTGCCCCTCCTGGTAGGAATGTATATCCCATACGTCACTAGCTCATGGACTCTTGCTAATTACATGAAAGAAAGTGAATTTACCAAGTCTGAATCTGTAGGAGGTGGGGCCAAAGAGCTTGCAAACTTAAAACTATGAGTACATGTATTTGTTTTTTTCCTGAAAGAAAAGGTAACTGGGTAACCAAACAGGAGAGTTTTAATGTCCCAGATTATGGCCTGAGGAGTTTGGCCTGTGACTGCACACAGAATAAAGTAAGTCCAAGACCTCCAGCACCAGGTTAACCCGAAAGTGCACGCTGTAAGGCTTCATACCAACAAAGTCTCAGGTATATATATACAAAAAAACAAAAGTACAGCAGCACTGTATTTTCTATGCAATTTTATTGCAGACTGTGACAAAATCTACGTTTCGGATCTAGCCATCCTTAATCATGTATGAACAGATACAAACTGAGCAACTTTAAATAGCCTTTACATAGCACCTCCCATACAGGTGTGAAAGTGTAATCAACTATAATACATTAGAATTGAACCAATTAAGGTACAGACAATGAGAGAATAACAATTTATACTTTGCAATCAATATACAATGGCCCATATTTATCAAGCTCCGTACGGAGCTTGAAGGGCCGTGTTTCTGGCGAGTCTTCAGACCTGCCAGAAACACAAGTTATGAAGCAGCGGTCACAAAGACCGCTGCTCCATAACCTGTCCGCCTGCTCTGAGCAGGTGGACAGACATCGCCGGAAATCAACCCAATCGAGTACGATCGGGTTGATTGACACCCCCCTGCTGGCGGCCCATTGCTGGTGCATTGCTGAATACGGCGAGCGTATTGCTCGCTGTATTCAGCGAGGTCTGGTGGACCTGATCCGCAGTGTTGGATCAGGTCCGCCAGACCTTGATAAATAGAGGCCAATGTATCAAAACAGAGGAAGTACAGATATAAAATATCCACATTGTTGATTATACCCCAAAATTCTTCTATTTAATTTTAATTTTATTTCAATTTACAATGTAGTAAACAAAGGGGAAGTCTACAGGTTTTAATAAAGCAGATCTGGTAGTTAAGTTAAAATTTAAGGTATACAAAACAAATACAGAAAGGTCCCAATCCTTATTCATACTAAGGGGCCCTTGGTTTCTAGATGGTAAATCCAAACGCTTCCCTCTGTTTATGTCTTTTCTTCCTATTTTCACCTCTCCTCTCTATTGGAATATGCTCTATGATCTGATATCTAAGTTGGTTTACAAGATGCCCTGCTTCTTTAAAGTGGCAGGCTACATGGAATTTTAATTTACCAGTCCTAATGTTCGATTTGTGTTCCGTGATCCGGTCACAGACCCTCCTGGTCATCTCACCCACATAAAACCTGGAACATGGGCATTTTAAAATATAGATAACATACTCTATTGCAGGTATGGAATCATAAGATTGTATATTTCTTCCTGTGCGGGGATGGAAGAAATTGTTACCCTTAATTAAATTGTTGCAATTACTGCAACCCAAACATGGGAAGCAACCATTACGTTTGGGGCCTAAAAATGTGTTTCTCGATATCCTCTCTGTACCTATATCAGATTTGATAAGTTGGTCTCTCAAATTTCTTGCTCTCTTGTAAACTGCCATAGGGGGTTTCTGAAACTCTGGTACATGTGGATTACTCAATTTTAATATGTCCTAATGTTTGTTCAATAACTTTATCTTCTCACTCTGTTTGTTATACTGAGATAAAAAAAAGTAATCTATCTTTTCCCTTTGCATCCATTTTTTCATTTTTTACTTTTGATGATTTATTATCATAATGTTCAAGGATGCGATGAGTTTCACTCTCTAATAATTCATTAGGATAACCCCTCTCCTGAAATAAATCAGCCATTTCGTCTAGTCTGGTTTTGAGTCTGTCTTTTTTAGTAACAATCCTACTGACACATAGAAACTGACTGCGGGTGTGCACTATCATACCGCAGCAAATTGTTGCGGTCTATGCTTTTCTTATATAGATCTGTAACCCCTCATCATCTTTATAATCTTAAATTAATGTTTTCCTCATTATAATCCAAGGTAAACTTAATATGGTCAGTGGCCTCATTTAATAGAGAAACAAACTCCATAAGGGTTCCAACGTCGCCCAACCAGATTCCAAAAATATAATCAATGTAGCGCCACCAGGTGGCGCCACATTGAGTAAATAGTACATTTTCATAAACAAAAAGTTCTTCAAAAGAATTCATAAAAAATATTTGCATAAGTTGGAGCAATGTTGGAACCCATAGCAGTTTCCTCTAACTGCAGATAAAATTGGTCATGGAAGAGGAAATAATTATTGTACAGAATGATTTTTAATAACTGAAGGATAAAGTCACATTCTTGTTGACCATAGAGCTTGGATTCAGTAAGTACCTTATTAATAACCCCTAATCCACTGGTGTGGGGAATAGAAGTATATAAACTTGCTACATCCAAACTATATAGAATATATTTATTAGTAGGAATATTTATATCACACAATTTATCTAGAAAATCTCCAGTATCCTTAATGAAAGAATTGGACTTTTCCGCAAATGGCCTTAGGATTTTGTCTAGGTAAATAGCGATATTTGAGAAGACAGACCCCACCCCTGGCACAATGAAGCGCCCGGGGGGTTCTTTTTCATTTTTATGCACCTTAGGTAATGTATAAAAAATAGGTGTCTTTGGATATGAAACAGTTAAAAAGTTTACAACTTTATCAGGGATAATACCAAATTTATTTGCTTTGTTTGCATGTTGAATCCTGGACAGAGGATCACTATTTACTGACAAATATACATTCTTATCAGACAATTGTCGTTTGATTTCCTTAAAATAGTTGTCCCTATCCAGGATTACAACCACCCCTCCCTTGTCAGCCTCCTTCAGCACAATCGTTTTGTTGTTTTTAATTACATTAACAGATAATCTCTCCTGTTTGCTAAAGTTAGATTGTCTCATGTCCCTAGCAATTTCTCTATTTTTGCATAATAATTCAATATCATTCAAAACCATTTTGCTAAATACATCAATGCTAGCATAATATTTATTAGGTGTGAATTAACTTTTGTTTTTGAACCCAAATTTTTCCAAAGACAGATTACCATCAACTTTATCTTTCTGTTTTACAATTCTATCTGACTGCTGTAATTCTATATCAGAGAAAAAATATTTTAATTTTAGAGTCCTGAAAAAATGGTATAGTTCTTGTTGTAACACAAAGAAATTACAGTCAGACTCTGGGCAAAAAGATAGACCTTTGTCAAAAGTCTCAATTTCATCTGGTGTTTGTTGGGATATAGTTACCACTAATGATTCTGATGTCTTCACCCGAGTTTGTCTCCGGTTTGTGCCATTTGTTGGCAGCCTTTTCCTTTCCAGTGTCTCTCCTCTCCTGATGTGTTTCCTTGCTCCGAGTCCCCCGAAGATGTGTCAGTCATAGTGTCTGGTGACTCCACATTCTTAAAGGCACGCTGATAGCGTCTACGACCTTGGTCGGAAGTGTTCCGTCTCTAACTTCCGGTATCTCCGGTCCACCACCAATAGACTTCCCCAGATGCATAATCAGCTTCATCACGTTGGAATTTAGATCTCTTTGGATGCTCTTTATGAGATCTGTTATAATTTTATTTGTTTCAGCAAGGAATTTATCCATATTCTCTATAGGCATACCAGATCTCAGTTCCGTTTCCATCTTTACTAGATCAATTTGTGCACACAGAATAAAGGCATGCCCCCAGCTCTTTGTCTGGATGGTTTTTTTTTACAAAGGTACATTTGCTTAACATTTGCTAACTCCAGCGAAGTACTGTTTTATAAATTGTCCAAAAGAAAATAGAAAGGAGGAAGAAAAGGGAAAAGAAAAAGGGGACTACTTTATGAGCTGGAACACTGAACAGAGAAAAATCTTTGTACCCTATATATTGCCTCAAAGTTTGTTTTGTAAGAGGCCCCCTAAGATGAAATGTTCTCTGTGATGCACATTCTGCTTTGATGGTTGCATTATGTTTGAGAAAAATGTTGAAATAATTCTTCCAAGTTTCTGAGATAAATATAAGTACATATGTATATTATTGACTTTAGTAAATAGGCCTGCTTAAAGTCCAAACTGTATTGAAAACTAAGCTTTCAAATGTCTTCTTATATAAGCATGTAATTCTGAATTATCTGCATATTTAGCCAGACACCAGTGGTTTGTAGAATGGGCCTCTTTTTAGACAAAATTGCTGAAACAGATAATGAATAATATTATAAAAACTTCCTAATATAAGCATGTAACTGTGAAGTGTTATCTCTATATATAGCCTGACAGCAGTTGGTTGCATTCAGTGCTTCTTCTAACAAACTCATCTTAAGCATAGTCATGATGTATGAGCACATGTAGATTAGAGGCCTTTGTTTTTCTTTTCTTTACCCCAGTCTTGATTTAGCACATATCACATAGGACAATCTCACTTCTCCACATACTTGTCAATCACAAATACCTCGGTTCACTCACACTAGGCATTAGAGCCCCTTCTTTTTCCTATCCCATAGCACAAGTCACATAGTGCCCTTGTTCCCTATTGTATCAATGCAATGTTTTGTGGATCCAGGACATACTTGAAAATGAGAGAAATCTCAATGTATCCTTCCTGGTAAAATATTTTATAAATAAATAAATAAATAAAATACTTGGAAGCTCCAAAAGCTGTGTTAAGAGGAGAAATTAAAAATTGTTTGTCAATGGAGAAAAAATTCAAATGCAAGGAGCATTCAACTATCAAATCAATTATGTAACACATATAATATATATCTATCAAACCCTATAAAAAACTGGGATAAATATGTACAAGCAAAAAAGGAAAGGGAAATACACAGAGTATAAATTTTGCACTGTATGCAAATGACCTGTTGATATTTATTAGTAATATAAGAATAAATATGCTGATTCTTAGCAAAATTTTTAAGGACTTTGGATCCTTTACAGGATATAGAGTAAATACGGAGAAATCAGAGGTTTTAATGGATAAATAAACAATCTGACTCAAGTTCCATTTTTAACAATGCCCTATCACACATAAAATACTTAGGCATTATTATCTCCAGGTCTCCGAAAAACTGGTATGGGTTGAACTATCCTGAAATTATTAATAAAATCTGTACAGACTTAAAACGGTGGGCGACTTTACCCCTTATACTAAGTTTATTTTATTAACGAGCAACCCGGATTTCCCAGAGTTGATGAGTTAAAATATTTTTAAGCAATGGAAACTGCAAGGTCTAGAATATACTGCTCAACTACTTGAGCCTAATTGGATTAATATTAACTCGTTCAAGCAAATCAAACATCAGTTTAATATTGATAATAAAAGCTTATTTGTCTTTCTCCAAGCTAGACATTATTGTACCTCCCACAAGTTGAAATCTACATCACAACAGTCGAAAGATATAGAAGCATGGATAAACCTATTTAAAAACGGTATCTGCTCTATATCATATTGGTATAGGTTAATTCTTACACAGGAAGGAAAGAGTAATACTATTAAATTAACTGCAAAATGGAGTATGAAAATTCAGTTAATGGGAGATAGCCTGTTTACTAAAAGTATCGAAAGAGCGTATAAAACTACGCTTCTTTCTTCTTGGTGTCTTGGAGTCTCATCTGAAGTTGTTGAATTTTGCCTAAAATTATGCCAGATAAGCTTACAAAGTGGAATTAAGCGAGAAAAGTGGCATGTTATAGGTGTAACTTTCGAAATGCAAATATTGTGCACTATTTAGGACTATGTCCAGAAATTTTAAATAATTGGCTATGATATCATACTGGATCTCTAAAATTTTGAGCTCTAAGATTAACATGCTAGATATAATTTATTTTAAAAGTAACGAGAGGGGACTTAATGCAAAGTTGATTCATTTTATTATACTGTGCGGTCGAAATGTAATTTTTTCCAGTTGGAAGTCACCAAAAGCGCCAAGTTTTAAAAAACTACAGGAACTTGTTAAAAACAAAATGAAAATAGAACAATTTGATGCCCGATATAATAGTAAGACTGAGGTCCCCACGTTTTTTCAAAATGGGGGGATTACATAAGATCCCACTCTCCAGTGATACAAAAACAAATAATTACCCCATTTATAAATACAATCTATCTACAGGAAGCCATTCTTAGAGGGGAATTTTATATAAACTAAGGGTATCACTGGAAAGCTAGGTTGGAGAGGGTTTTGGGGGTGGTAGGGCGTGCATTTTTTTTTTCTTTTTTCTTTCTTTCCTCGCTTTTTTTTCTTTGGTGTTTTTTTTTTTTATCCGCTTGTTTTTGTTGCTCGGGTCTATGTTCAAACTTCCTGTCCTATTAGGAAGAAAAACCTCCAACAGTGTATTTTCATGCAATGTAATATTATCTTATGTCTTGATTTATCTTTCGATCAATTTATTCTTAACTGGATGTCTAATAAGGCAATTTGTTGATCTATACTATTTCAGTTTGGGTATTATGTGGAAATGACTGATCTGCACTTTTTCAGTAGATGTATATGTTTTTAAATCTTCAAGCTCCTCTATATTACTTGTTTGATTCTTTTTGGATCCCCAAAACACCCTGCGTGGTGAATGAGAGAAGTAAAATGGTTCTTTTTTTCTTTTGTATTTTACACTGTTGGTACATAAATAAAAAAATTAAAAAAAAAAGTTTATCTAGGGAGGTAAGAGGGCGAATCTCTATAAACAAATTAATGCAAAAGAGGGGAGTTGCGGGTCTTGCTCGTCCAAGTATTAAACTTTATAACACATCCTTGGTTAAGATAGCAATAGACTGGATTGCAGGGACAAATATTTTCTCTTCTTCTAAAATAAAAAAAAATCTAATTGCTCCTTTCTCTTTAAAAGCTATATCATATTGTGCATATAAGCAGCTCCCATCTAATATTATTGGCCTAACCACAATTAAAAATGTGGTCATAGCTTGGCATAAATTCTGTTCAATATTAGAATTAGATCACAGTTTTTCAGAATTCCTTCCTATAAATGGTAACCCCCAGTTTTTGCCTGGAATCTATCAAAAAGCTTTTCGAGATTGGTCTGAAAAAGGTCTTAATTATGTTTATCAATTAATATCTGAAAATAGACAGATTCTGTCCTTTCAGGAACTTGCTCAACAATTTGATATTCCCAGAACTACCTTTTTTGCATATTTGCAAATCCGACATTATGTAAATACTCTAGGGACAGAGCATATTCCTTTGATCACATGGGCTGATATCAAGATTTGTATTCAAAAAATTTTTGCGGGCAGTACCTCTATTTCTTTGAAATATGATATTATGCTGACTAAACAAAGCTTTTTATATCTAGATAAACTATGTGATGCGTGGACATTTATATTGCCAGAGATGGACACAAATAAAATGATAAAAAAAAAGCTTTGCAGCCCTTAAAGGGACACTGAACCCAATTTTTTTCTTTCTTGATTCAGATAGAGCATGCAATTTTAAGCAACTTTCTAATTTACTCCAATTATCAATTTTTCTGTGTTCTCTTGCTATCTTTATTTGAAAAAAGAAGGCATCTAAGATTTTTTCTTGGTTCAGAAACTCTGGACAGCACTTTCTTATTGGTGGATGAATTTATCCACCAATGACCAAGGACAACCCAGGTTGTTCACCAAAAATGGGCCGGCATCTAAACTTACATTCTTGCATTTAAAATAAAGATACCAAGAGAATAAAGAAAATTTGATAATAGGAGTAATTAGAAAGTTGCTTAAAATGTCATGCTCTATCTGAATCACGAAAGAAAAAATTTGGGTTCAGTGTCCCTTTAATGATTGCGTGATCTCAATGAGTTGGAAGGAATAGCATATGAAGCTTATTAACAATTATTATTTATCTCCGCTCAGAATGTCCAGAATGTATCCAATAAAATCTCCAAAATGCCCACGTTGTTGTAACCTTACAGCGGATAGATCACATATGTTTTGGTACTGTCCAAAAGTTTATCAACTATGGCAGAAAATTGTTTATTGGTTTACAAAATGATATAATGTCCCTGTCATTTTTGTCCCTGAATCCATAGTTTTTCAATATATTCAGAATCATGAATTTTGTAAATATATTAATGTTTTGAATACCATTAGTCTGATTGTCAGGTATTTAATACTCAAAAATTGGAAGACAAAATCGGCCCCTACTTTATACATGGTATTTAAAGAAATACAATTACAAGTAGTTTATGAATCGTATTATCTACAATCTGTATCAGAAAAAGAATTAAAAAATTTCTATTAGATTGGTTACCCATAATTAAATCCTACCCGTTAGCCATTCAAAAAAGCATTGTATATCCGTTTTTTAAGTTCGGATAGCTTTGCGGACCTAGTTCTTCTAGATTTATTTCCCCCATTATGACTATCCAATTATAGAGATGTGTAGACAGGGCATATCTATCAGTTAATATAAAAGTAAGATTTAAGGAGGATGCTGAATTTCCCCGAGGGTGGAAGTTTCAGTGTGAGTTCTGGTTAAGGGTTCTATGGTCCTGAAGGAGCTGGAGGAGAGTTATCCTCAATGTGTGGAATATTGATTTCTTATGAGGATATTCACACATTAATGTTGTTGTAATAGTAAGATGTTGAAGAATGGGGATTTTTCTTGGTTGTTTTTTTTTATTTTTACTTATTGGTTAAGTTAACATACCACATTATGTGATTGAAATATGATGTTGGTTATGATAATCATTCATTATATGAATGAATAATAGGTAATACTTTGTTGATATATTAAATATGAAACTTAATGTTTTGTTTTGATAAACTAAGTTCATTGATATTGTTCACGATAATATCCAAGGTATAACGGTTATACCCTTTTGTTTCTTTTACGCTTGAATATGTTTATTCACTGTGAAAATACAATAAAAAAATGTTGGAAAAAAAAAAAAGGAGTCAGCACTGATTGGCTGAAATGCATGTCTATCAAAAGCACTGAGATAAGAAGGCAGTCTTGCAGAGGCTTACATACAAGGTAATCACAGAGCTAATAAGTGTATTAATATCACAATGTTGGTTAAGCAATATTGGTAATAAAGGGATTAGCTATCTTTTTAAACAATACAAATTTTGGAGTAGACTGTCCCTTTAAATGGCACTTGTTTCTCCTGAGGATTAGTCAGTTGCTGCCTCATATACAAAGCAAAGGTGCTGTTCTTGGCAAGGTACTGCTATCACACTGATAATTTATCTCTCCAGATCTGGAACCATCAAAGAGGTGGATCAGTCCTTACTTATATCCTATAGTGCTGCTAGCCAGAACAAGGAAAGGAGAGAGGCGTCGTATGTGTGAATCAATCACCCACTATGTATAAGCACAAAGGTAGTA
Organism: Bombina bombina; assembly: GCF_027579735.1. Lineage (NCBI taxonomy): Eukaryota > Metazoa > Chordata > Amphibia > Anura > Bombinatoridae > Bombina > Bombina bombina. The sequence goes on along the minus strand of NC_069500.1, from coordinate 683,637,843 downwards.
CAGGGTACTCACATACTGTGAAGGCACCCCAGTGTGCCAGTAGATGCAGGCTGGTTTTCAACAGCAGACCAGCTAGCTGAGACAAGGCAGTTGCTGGAATCACAGATAAGGCTGAGCCTAGAATGAAGATTCAATCCAGGTGCTGTGTTAACTGCTAGGAAGTGGTAGTCAGGAGGATGCAAAGGCGGGAATGCACCACACCATTTGCCAATAAAAAAAAAAGAAATGTCCCCGGATTTAATTTTCAAAATCTGATCACCTTAAGGGCCATTGGGAAACTTTGTTTTAGTGTGAAAATCCAATATGCCTTTTAAGGAACACTAAAGTCAAAATTAAACTTTCATGATTCAGATAGAGAACACAATTTTAAGCACCTTGCTAATTAACTAATTCACTTCCATTATCTAAATATGTACAATCGTTTTATGTGCACACTTTCTGAGGTATCAGCTCCCACTCAGCATGTGCAAGATTCCGCAGTGTATAAGTATATGTATTTTGGATGATGGCTGTCACATGATTCCGTAGCTGAGGAAAATTGAACTTTGTCAGAAAGAAATCTACTACTTGCATTGTCATTTTATTGTGCATTTACTGATCATGCATATGTACTGTGTTTAATGGTCCTTTTTAAAGTTTGCTTTGTTCTCTTGGTATCCTTTGATAAAAAGTAAAACCTTATAACTGAAGTAAATTGAATATTGTTTAAAACTGCCATGACTATTAGATAACCGTAATATACATTTTATTTGTATTAAAAAAAACAATATTTCCAGAAATAGCACCGCATTTTTGAATAATATTGTCACATCTTTGCCTTGTTTTCACAACTTCAAGTTTCCTGCTTCTTTAATCCTAAACCTTATTTACTGAGCACATAGAAGCAGTTGGTGTTCGATTTAGTAATTCACTGTAGTTTCCCCACTATAAAGGAAACCACAATTTGATGTTTCTTACACAGTCATCATTCTTATCTCATACTTGCAATTCTCTGATTGGCTGTATCTAGGAAGTTGTTTTTTCCATTAGTCATATGTATAAATAGAAACTCAGGATATTTTTTTTTTATACCAGACTGCTTCAAGTAAAATATAGTATTTTACTATAGGAACATGGATAAGCATATAGAGATCACAGCTGCTAATATAGCAAGGTAGCCTGTGTATTATGTTGCAAATGGAGTCATAAAAACTCCTAGGGCTAGATTTCAAGTGGAGCAATAACATTAGCGCGTGTGATATCGCCCTTGCAACTTGTTTGCAAATTACAAGTTGAAAGTAAATGAGACCACACAAACACAAACTAAATTTGCACTCGTCGAGTAAGCGCAAATGTAGTCTTCAAATAAATGGTTAGGGATACAAAAAGGTTGCACTAAACACAACATAAATACAGTACATTGAAATAAAGTGTTACACTCATATATACACTATCTGATAAAAATGATTTATATAAATATTAAAACTAAAAAGCTATAAGGGTTTAAAGGTATAAGGTATATGACTAGGTGTTTGAATGGAAAGGGCTATAATGTACATACATACATACATACATGTAGAATTATGTGTATGTAGTTCTATATACACATGTGTATTTATGTTTATATATATATATATATATATATATATATGTATGTGTGTGTGTATATATATATATATATATATATATAAACAAATATGTATATAGATATATAAATTTTATATATACACACATGTATATAGATATATAAATTATATATATATATATATATATATATATATATATATATATATATATAGGCAATATCAGTTATAGTGCACTCACTGTTCCTGAGATCATCTGCCGGGGTGCTGCGTGGAAGATATGTAGAACTACGTTCAACCCCCAAGGAAGAAAACAAACGCTTCACTCACCGGTCTTTTTCATCAATGTTTATTACTCACAAAAAATTATATCACAGCATTCCCAAACGTTTCAACACCAATTGGTGTCTTTTTCAATGGGTATTTGCCAAAATTCTTTTGTCCCAAAAGGCTCCTGAGCCAATGGGAATGCTGTGATATGGAGAATACAGAAGCAGGCAGACCACAGGAATGTTTAACAGCAAGCATTTTATGTACAGAATAAAAGTACAAACAGAGGGCCTTAAGCCATAACGTTTCGGCTCCTACGAGAGCCTTTCTCAAATGAAGGCCACAATGACATTACAATTAGTGGGCAAAGTCAACCGGTTTAGGAGGTTGGATGGAGGCGGATTAGGCTTAATCCTTTTCAAAGCTTCACCTCTATGTAACGGGGACCATCGCAATACATTTCCTGGTGATGTATACAGAAGTGGGCAAGGCTATGATGTTTTTTTCCATCTGAGAAACTCAAGAATGATGAGAAATACTGTTCGAATGGTGGAGAAAAAAACAAGAACAACTTCAAAACAGATGTTGCACCATCCGTCGTTGTCTGAATGAAAATAGGCTCCATTATAGAAGACCTAGGAAGACCACACTTCTAAAAGAGAAACACAAAAAAGCCTGACTGGAGTTTGCTAGAATGCATGTTGACAAGCCACAGGCTGTAATGCTCGTGGGATATTCCACTATCAGACCTATCTCGGCCAGTAGTCTTCTTATCCCCGTGTCGAGCTGGAATGATAGGGAATATCCCAGAGCAAAGAAAGTTAAAGTTCGCAAAAGAGGTAAGCAGTACTTACAACAGGCAGGGAATCAGCAGCTAGGTGGTTCAAGGGAAAACCACTTAAAGGACTGATAACAAAAAGGATAGCCATTGACGGCAACAGGTAGAGAAAACAGCAGTCCAAGGGTAAACCACTAGAATGGCCAGGCAGGCAGAGTTCGGCAACAGTAAGGCAGTCCAAAGGTTCAAGGGATTAACAGGTAGAGTGGTCAGGCAGGGAAAGTTCAGCAACAGAATAGCAATCCAGTACTTCAGGGGTTAAGCAAGTAGAGTAATCAGACAGGCAGAGTTCTTTAACAGAGAGGCAGTCTGGTACTTTAAGGGTTAAGCAAGTAGAGTAGCCAGGCAGGCATAATTCATAACAGAGAGGCAATCCGATACTTTAGGGATTAAGCAAGTAGAGTAGTCAGGCAGGCAGAGTTCATAACAGAGAGGCAATCCGGTACTTTAGGGGTTAAGCAAGTAGAGTAGTCAGGCAGGCAGAGTTTATAAACGAAAAGACAATCCGCTAATCAGCAATCTATCACACCCAGGAGCACACAAAGTAACACCTATACTTGGGCAGTGATATATTGCTAAAACACTACTTACATAGGCGCAGGATTTGCACCACAGGGAATCCCGACCGGCATCAGAGAGGAGAGCGTGCGGCAATGATGTCAGCGCCACACACAACAGGAGCCGACACAGCCCCTGACAACGAGCAGGGAAGCAGGCGCCGTGCCCCTAGCAATGGCTAGATCGGCGCGGCTTGACACAGTCCTTCTGGGAGAATGCCCTTTGGATAGATGAAACAAAAGTAGAGCTTTTTGGCAAATCACTAAAACTCCATGTTTACAGAAGGAAAAAAGATACTTTCAAAGAAAAGAACATCTCTACTGTGAAATATGGAGAGGGCACAGTGATGTTTTGGGGTTGCTTTGCTGCCTTGCGCACTGGGTGTCTAATATCTGTGCAAGGCATGATGAAATTAGAAAAAAATTATAACATTCTGGAGTGAAACGTACTGTTTAGTGTCAGAAAGCAGTGTCGCCTTTTATGGGTTCCTCCAGCAGGATAATGACCTGGAACATATCTTATAAAGCACTCAAGAATGGATTAGAAGAAAACATTGGACTGTTCTGAAGTGGTCTTCTATGAGTCCAGTTCTGAATCCCATTGAACACCTGTGGAAAGAGATGAAACTCGCAGTTGGGAAAAGGCACCTATCAAACCTGAGAGAACTGGAGTAGTTTACTCAAGAAGAGTGGGCCAAAATCCCAGTCGAAAAATGTTGAAATCTTCAGAGCTGCAGAAAGCTCTTGATTTCCGTTATTATTGTCCCCAAAGTGCTAAGAAATATTAGGTTAATATTTTTGTCCGTGCCATTCATATTTGTTTTACTGTTTTAAGTAATATGTGAAGTCATAAATGAAAAGTGAAGTTTCTGTTCTATTACATTTTAAATAAAGAATGTCGATACTAAATAATTTTGTACATTTTTACTTAGGTCATGGAAATTTTTGGGCTACAGTACTTTTGGACATATCTGTATGTGTGTATATGTGGGCTCACAGCATTTATTTTAACTAACGGATGAGTATTTCAACCAGATACGTCTATAATTAAGGCTACAAAGCCGAAACATGTCAGACGTGATCTGGCTGTGTTCCTTCTTTTTAATATATGACCAATAAAGACTCTTCTTTATATATATATTCTATATATATATATATATATATATATATATATATATATATATATATATATATATATATATATATATATTGTGGTAAGGTCACTGGAAGAACAGTCTCAATGGCCTTGGTAACTGTATTTTCAAACAGTTTTATTTAGAGAAAAAAGAGTCTTTTAACATAACAGGTGCACTATCTCTTTAAGTACAGCAACTTCAGAGCAGCCAGCAAAACAAAGCATTCAAATGAAAAGCCTACTCCTTTACTAACTATACATTTAACCTATAGTATAATTATAAACTACATTGCTGTATTTATGACCCCAGGGACGGAAAAGGACATCTGAGGCCTGTAGTGGCGGCAGTCTTACAGGCAGCGTCTCCTGCCAGATCTCCAAGGGTATTCTACCAGAACTGACCGCCCTCCAAACCCACTCTGATGTCTCATACCATATGCAATAAACACTTTGACAAGATTAATCTACTAAATAACATAGGCGCGCAGAGGAAGGGAAAAGTGGGGGGGGGGAAATGATGATTGACATTGCGGTTGACACGTGGGCTGAAAGGTTAGTACCTATACTAAGAAATCCTTGGACTTATCTCACTACCAACGCCTTAAGAGACTTTCATGCTCCTGATATAGCTTCCCCTTACCAGCAGCTAATGCTCAGAGGCCCACGGGGCTTCAAGATCCCAACGACCTAGTCTCCTGCTAATTATACCTACTGACAACGACGACAAGACTCTAAATAATACTCTGATAAGATGTCTTAGTTAACTCTTGCACATATGATCTTGTGGGCAAATGTGCTCTTGTTTTGAATGATATAACACTAGTTTGTATTAGAATGAATATAATGTTATGATAGTATTTAAAATGTTGTATGGTTAAGATAAAGCATTCTTCTCTGACATACTTAATTATACTGGTGGGGAAAGGTGTTTTAGCATAAAGCTTCTGGTTAACAGGCTAGAAACCCCTGCTATACATTCTGTGTAAGGCTTATTATAAACATAGGGTAAGAACTGTTGCATCGGTTTTCATACCACCCCATTCCTGACTTTGCGACTTACGGCCAGAGCTGTAGAGGGAAAGATTTTAACCACAGATCAAATATATTGCCCTCTATCTAAATATATACTATAAGCAAATGTCACTTGTAAACTCCCTATAACAAGCTTAGCACCGTTGACCATACCAAAATGCTAATCCCACATAGAATTAATGGACCCCCCAATACATTATAATTAATATAATATATCCACTGACAAAGGGGCTTTACCATCTATAATCCCTGCTATCCGCCTTATTGCGCACTAACTAGATTATTCAGACGTTTAGCCCCTGGCATATAGTAACATAGTAGATAAGGTTGAAAAAAAGACCGAAGTCCATCGAGTTCAACCTATACAAATCTAAAATACTTACAAAAAGCTCCAGTTAAGCTTAAATAACCCCACTAAAAGGTGATCCATTTACTACTAGCAATCATATTCATGAATTTTGTTTATATATAGAAATGTATCCAGACTATTTTTAAATGTATCTAGGGTATTGGCATTCACTACCTCTTTTGGTAATGAGTTCCACAATTTTATTGCTGTTACAGTGAAAAAAATGTTTGTTTGAAAACTTCTCCTTGTCTAAATATCACTGATGGATATACTCAGTAGCCTCTAGATGGCCTCAGTAGTAAATCATATGAACCAAAATATCTGTACAGATGATAAATACTAAGGCCTAGATTTAGAGTTCGGCGGTAAAAGGGCTGTTAACGCTCCGCGGGTTTTTTTCTGGCCGCACCATAAATTTAACTCTGGTATCGAGAGTTCAAACAAATGCTGCGTTAGGCTCCAAAAAAGGAGCGTAGAGCATTTTTACCGCAAATGCAACTCTCGATACCAGAGTTGCTTACGGACGCGGCCGGCATCAAAAACGTGCTCGTGCACGATTCTCCCATAGGAAACAATGGGGCTGTTTGAGCTGAAAAAAAACCTAACACCTGCAAAAAAGCAGCGTTCAGCTCCTAACGCAGCCCCATTGTTTCCTATGGGGAAACACCTCCTAAGTCTGCACCTAACACCCTAACATGTACCCCGAGTCTAAACACCCCTAACCTTACACTTATTAACCCCTAATCTGCCGCCCCCGCTATCGCTGACCCCTGCATTACACTTTTAACCCCTAATCTGCCGCTCCGTAAACCGCCGCCACCTACGTTATCCCTATGTACCCCTAATCTGCTGCCCTAACATCGCCGACCCCTATGTTATATTTATTAACCCCTAATCTGCCCCCCACAACGTCGCCGACACCTACCTACACTTATTAACCCCTAATCTGCCGAGCGGACCTGAGCGCTACTATAATAAAGTTATTAACCCCTAATCCGCCTCACTAACCCTATCATAAATAGTATTAACCCCTAATCTGCCCTCCCTAACATCGCCGACACCTACCTTCAATTATTAACCCCTAATCTGCCGACCGGAGCTCACCGCTATTCTAATAAATGTATTAACCCCTAAAGCTAAGTCTAACCCTAACACTAACACCCCCCTAAGTTAAATATAATTTTTATCTAACGAAATAAATTAACTCTTATTAAATAAATAATTCCTATTTAAAGCTAAATACTTACCTGTAAAATAAATCCTAATATAGCTACAATATAAATTATAATTATATTATAGCTATTTTAGGATTAATATTTATTTTACAGGCAACTTTGTAATTATTTTAACCAGGTACAATAGCTATTAAATAGTTAAGAACTATTTAATAGTTACCTAGTTAAAATAATTACAAATTTACCTGTAAAATAAATCCTAACCTAAGATATAATTAAACCTAACACTACCCTATCAATAAAATAATTAAATAAACTACCTACAATTACCTACAATTAACCTAACACTACACTATCAATAAATTAATTAAACACAATTGCTACAAATAAATAACATTAAATAAACTATCTAAAGTACAAAAAATAAAAAAGAACTAAGTTACAGAAAATAATAAAATATTTACAAACATAAGAAAAATATTACAACAATTTTAAACTAATTACACCTACTCTAAGCCCCCTAATAAAATAACAAAGCCCCCCAAAATAAAAAATTCCCTACCCTATTCTAAAATACAAATATTACAAGCTCTTTTACCTTACCAGCCCTGAACAGGGCCCTTTGCGGGGCATGCCCCAAGAATTTCAGCTCTTTTGCCTGTAAAAAAAAACATACTATACCCCCCCCCCAACATTACAACCCACCACCCACATACCCCTAATCTAACCCAAACCCCCCTTAAATAAACCTAACACTACCCCCCTGATGATCTTCCTACCTTGTCTTCACCATGCCAGGTTCACCGATCCGTCCTGGCTCCAAGATCTTCATCCAACCCAAGCGGGGGCTAGACATCCACTGAAGAAGTCCAGAAGAGGGTCCAAAGTCTTCCTCCTATCCGGCAAGAAGAGGACATCCGGACCGGCAAACATCTTCTCCAAGCGGCATCTTCTATCTTCTTCCATCCGATGACGACCGGCTCCATCTTGAAGACCTCCAGCGCGGATCCATCCTCTTCTTCCGTCGACTAGACGACGAATGACGGTTCCTTTAAGGGACGTCATCCAAGATGGCGTCCCTCGAATTCCGATTGGCTGATAGGATTCTATCAGCCAATCGGAATTAAGGTAGGAATTTTCTGATTGGCTGATGGAATCAGCCAATCAGAATATAGTTCAATCCGATTGGCTGATCCAATCAGCCAAACAGATTGAGCTCGCATTCTATTGGCTGTTCCGATCAGCCAATAGAATGCAAGCTCAATCTGATTGGCTGATTGGATCAGCCAATCGGATTGAACTATATTCTGATTGGCTGATTCCATCAGCCAATCAGAAAATTCCTACCTTAATTCCGATTGGCTGATAGAATCCTATCAGCCAATCGGAATTCGAGGGACGCCATCTTGGATGACGTCCCTTAAAGGAACCGTCATTCGTCGTCTAGTCGTCGGAAGAAGAGGATGGATCCGCGCTGGAGGTCTTCAAGATGGAGCCGGTCGTCATCGGATGGAAGAAGATAGAAGATGCCGCTTGGAGAAGATGTTTGCCGGTCCGGATGTCCTCTTCTTGCCGGATAGGAGGAAGACTTTGGACCCTCTTCTGGACTTCTTCAGTGGATGTCTAGCCCCCGCTTGGGTTGGATGAAGATCTTGGAGCCAGGACGGATCGGTGAACCTGGCATGGTGAAGACAAGGTAGGAAGATCATCAGGGGGGTAGTGTTAGGTTTATTTAAGGGGGGTTTGGGTTAGATTAGGGGTATGTGGGTGGTGGGTTGTAATGTTGGGGGGGGGGGTATAGTATGTTTTTTTTTACAGGCAAAAGAGCTGAAATTCTTGGGGCATGCCCCGCAAAGGGCCCTGTTCAGGGCTGGTAAGGTAAAAGAGCTTGTAATATTTGTATTTTAGAATAGGGTAGGGAATTTTTTATTTTGGGGGGCTTTGTTATTTTATTAGGGGGCTTAGAGTAGGTGTAATTAGTTTAAAATTGTTGTAATATTTTTCTTATGTTTGTAAATATTTTATTATTTTCTGTAACTTAGTTCTTTTTTATTTTTTGTACTTTAGATAGTTTATTTAATGTTATTTATTTGTAGCAATTGTGTTTAATTAATTTATTGATAGTGTAGTGTTAGGTTAATTGTAGGTAATTGTAGGTAGTTTATTTAATTATTTTATTGATAGGGTAGTGTTAGGTTTAATTATATCTTAGGTTAGGATTTATTTTACAGGTAAATTTGTAATTATTTTAACTAGGTAACTATTAAATAGTTCTTAACTATTTAATAGCTATTGTACCTGGTTAAAATAATTACAAAGTTGCCTGTAAAATAAATATTAATCCTAAAATAGCTATAATATAATTATAATTTATATTGTAGCTATATTAGGATGTATTTTACAGGTAAGTATTTAGCTTTAAATAGGAATTATTTATTTAATAAGAGTTAATTTATTTCGTTAGATAAAAATTATATTTAACTTAGGGGGGTGTTAGTGTTAGGGTTAGACTTAGCTTTAGGGGTTAATACATTTATTAGAATAGCGGTGAGCTCCGGTCGGCAGATTAGGGGTTAATAATTGAAGGTAGGTGTCGGCGATGTTAGGGAGGGCAGATTAGGGGTTAATACTATTTATGATAGGGTTAGTGAGGCGGATTAGGGGTTAATAACTTTATTATAGTAGCGCTCAGGTCCGCTCGGCAGATTAGGGGTTAATAAGTGTAGGTAGGTGTCGGCGACGTTGGGGGGGGCAGATTAGGGGTTAATAAATATAACATAGGGGTCGGCGATGTTAGGGGTAGCAGATTAGGGGTACATAGGGATAACGTAGGTGGCGGCGATTTGCGGTCGGAAGATTAGGGGTTAATTATTTTAAGTAGCTTGCGGCGACGTTGTGGGGGGCAAGTTAGGGGTTAATAGATATAATACAGGGGTCGGCGGTGTTAGGGGCAGCAGATTAGGGGTACATAAGTATAACGTAGGTGGCGGTCGGCAGATTAGGGGTTAAAAATTTTAATCGAGTGGCGGCGATGTGGGGGGACCTCGGTTTAGGGGTACATAGGTAGTTTATGGGTGTTAGTGTACTTTAGGGTACAGTAGTTAAGAGCTTTATAAACCGGCGTTAGCCAGAAAGCTCTTAACTCCTGCTATTTTCAGGCGGCTGGAATCTTGTCGTTAGAGCTCTAACGCTCACTGCAGAAACGACTCTAAATACCAGCGTTAGAAAGATCCCATTGAAAAGATAGGCTACGCAAATGGCGTAGGGGGATCTGCGGTATGGAAAAGTCGCGGCTGAAAAGTGAGCGTTAGACCCTTTAATCACTGACTCCAAATACCAGCGGGCGCCCAAAACCAGCGTTAGGAGCCTCTAACGCTGGTTTTGACGGCTACCGCCGAACTCTAAATCTAGGCCTTAGGCTGCAGTTTTCATCCCCTTTAGCCCCTTCCAACAAATAACACTGAAATGGTAAATTCCATACTAGATAGTTAATACATCACCATTAACCATTTTGACCCATACCAATAGAAAGCATGTTCCCTCCCTTTGAGTGTTATATTGCCTCTTACACCGGCGCAAGCATATCCAGTTCTGGTTTTTGCATCTTTATTTTTCATTTCATTACGCTAGTAAAAAAAATAGACAGCATCTTGATGCAATTCTTTGTTTATTTTTATTTTTGTTTTAATTTAACCCCTGATCTGAACCTGTTACAGGGTTAAGGGTCCAAGAGTGACCCCAATTGTTAGCTAAAGGGGGGAAATATGAGAACTATAACTCTCTAGGTGCATTTCAAAATAATAGAACTGATGTTATGTAATGTATGTACCTAATACTATGTATCTGTATACAACATTGCTCTCAATAAAAAATTGAAAAAAAAAGTAAATTACAAAACAAATGAAAACAAGTTTGTCTCACCATTGTGTCTCTTTACAGGCAGTCAGCCATGCTAACAGGTATCAAGCCTCCCTTTCAGCCTGCTCCCTGAGACACATACTGACATACTGTTCCTAGAGAGCTGCTTATAAAGGCCTGAGCTAACTTAGTAGGGAGCAGCTTTGAAACTGAGCCAACTTATTTAACTCTTTAGTTGCAGGAGAAAATTGCTCTGTCTAAGCGCCTGCTAATGTACACACCTTTTCACACTGTCACAATATATACTGTATATACACTATATATATATATATATATATATATATATAAATTAAAAATTTTAACATACACACCATGGCCCCAATATTCAAAACATTGTCTGGCGATATATTGAAAAAAAGTGGACTGACCCACTCTATACCAATGAGTGCCAATGTGTCTCTTAAAGGAATCAATAGGGATTGCAACAACAGCAAAAGCCTGCCCACATCGCCACTCATCTGCAATATCAGTGGGGGATGGTGTTCCTACACAACACAGACCGTGCGTTCGCTGAAACATAAAAATATTTCTGCGTAGGAACACTTGAAATAATGTCTGTGTAAACTTAGTGTCACTGTACATTAACTACATTTTGCACACTTTAAATTCTCGCCACTGAAAAGCTGGTGATACGGCTGAAAAGGTGTATCTAACATGGAGGGCAGTGCTTGGTGGTGTTTTCACATTAAAATAATGGTTACTCCCATTGAACACCGATCAAACTACTACAAAACGCATATATTTATGTCATGTTTGTGATCTACCTAATGAAGACAAAAAAACTTCCTATTAAACCTACAGGAGGATGTGGGGATATATGTTGATACAATGTTTCATTAATATATATCTTATTGTATAATGCAATACTTTGGGGGGGGGTTTAAGTATTTTTTGCGTGTTTGTTTTTTGGGGAATAATATTTATTTTTCATGATATTAATAATAGATGACAATACCTGTGACTTTATAGTTTTACATAACTGCTTTTCTTTAACTTTAAAATGTTAAACATAATGCCATTATGTAAAAGTGTAAACTAGAAGATACAGTCTTATATGACATATTAATATCCTGAAAAATAATTGCAAAAAATAAAAATAAAACCTTTATTAAAGTAACCACAACGCTTTAAATATATATTATTTCTTTACACAATAAAATACATATAAATTATTGTATATACATATAATGCAACATACCCCCTAACACAACCTAATCCTTCTACACTATTAACCCCTTAAGGGACCTAACCTCCAACGCAACTTAACCCTATACACTATCAACCCCTTAAGCGACATAACCCCCAATTCAACCTAAAAACAGCAATAAACAAATAATAATAATAAAAAACACACAACAGTAAAACACAGTAAAGGAAATAATCCATTAACCAAAAGTACACAACTATTTACACAACAAATTAACCTAACTACACAATAATAAACAAGTATAAATATAACCAAAATACCCCCAAAAAACACAAAGACAACAAAAAAAATATTTTTTAACTCACCATCAGATATAATCCAAATGATATGAAGAAAAAAAGCCAAAGAATCCAGAAAGCCAAAAACAAGAGTCCTTTTCTTTTCTTCATCAGATGTAATCGAAAGAATCCTGGCAAAGAAAATAAAAAATCCAAGAAGGCAAAAAACAAGGTTCCAATTCTTTTCTTCATCAGATGTAATAAATAAGGCTGATTTTTTTTAAACTTTTAAATCAGCCAAAAGAAAAATTGGTATCGGCCATGAAAACTTGCATTTCTAGGATTTCCTACAGTACTGCCAATAATCCGCCAATTATCAAAAGATTTGTTTAGCATCTAATATTTTCCAAGCCTGACACTGATTTAGAAGTAGCTGCTAATTAAGAATATATATTGATTTCTGCATATTTACTTTAGGATCTCCTAGACTAGACCACTGAGTTTAAAGGTGGCAGCTCATCTCAGTATCCCCTCGGTTCTCTCCCAGGGTATCACAGCTCCTCACTGGACATACTGGATTACTGAGATGACCGCTCATATATCTCTAAAGGAGGTGAGAGACTTGTTGGAGGACCATAAAGCTGCTTTTATTAAAGAAATACGCACCAAGAGTAACCCTCCTGCCCAGGTGACACCTCTTCAAGCTCCATACTTGCAGTCTGCTTTCTTGCCTCTCAAGGATGATGATGCCCTGGGGCCCCAGCAGCCATCTCCTTTCCAAGATAGAACTACACCTATCTTGGAAGCAGACACAGACAAGCTTCAGCCATGACTCCGGCTTGCCTCATATGCGGTCGACTGCGGCCGATGGCAATCCATATAGTGGAAACACCACAGATATCCTGGTTGCGCTGGAGGGAGAAACTCGGGTGAGCTGAGGCTGCGGGACCTCTGGAGGATTCTTACCTTCACAGATCGACAGGCTCTTTGAGTTACAGCTACTTACTGGAAGTGAGTCTCCGTCATCCACAGCTAGCACTGTTCAGCATACTGATTTGACATGCAGTTGCACTGTTTTGAGCCATTTTAGGATGTTGCCCTCTACTAGCTCTTTGTCTTTATCTCATTAAAGTGGGCATTGGCTGAAACCCCTGACCAATAGGGACCTAACCCTGAAGGTACAGGACTAATACTTTATTTCTGTTTGGGTCAAGTACCTTCTCACTAAAACCTGAAGTGTGTCCCCTTATGCTCTGCATGTCGTTGACCTATGAAGGTTATTTTGCCTGAACAATACAGACTGCTTTTATAATGCTTTTGCAAAAACAAGAACAAAAATATGTTTTAGCTTCTTAACTTTGCTTTGTTGTTCTTTATATTATGTCTCTTGTTTGTTAACAGTCATCCTTGTTTGGTCTGTCCAGTTCGGAGCTTACCTTATATATTTTACCACAGTGCAGATTACACTACCAGCTTAATACTAATTATCAAGGGTCCAAAATTGACCCCTAGATCTGCCCCCACTCCTCCCCCACTTGGGATATAATTGCTAACGCTGGTCCAAAAGTGACCATATAATACAGTGGAGGACCATCAAACTCTATACTAACTCTATATATTTTGTCTTTTCTTTCATATGTTTGGTTTCTGAGCCCTTCAAAATGAGTGCACATGGTAGTGCCACATGGTTGTGCCCAAATAAAGTTCAGCAGTTCTAGTAGGTCTTTCCTGACATTTTCTTAGCCGCATCCTACAGCAAAAACCATGGTCCACAGAGAGCTTCCAAAGCATCAGATGGATCTCATTGTTAAAAGGTATCAGTCAGGAGAAGGGTACAAAAGAATTTCCAAGGCATTAGATACACCATTGAACAAAATGAAGACAGTCATCATCAAGTGAAGAAAATATGGCGCAACAGTGACATTACCAACAACTGGACGTCCCTCCAAAATTGATGAAAAGACGATAAAAAAAACTGGTCTGGGAGGCTGCCAAGAGGCCTACAGCAACATTAAAAGAGCTGCAGGAATATCTGGCAAGTACTGGCTGTGTGGTACATGTGACAACAATCTCCCGTATTCTTCATATGTCTGGACTATGGGGTAGAGTGGCAAATCAAAAGCCTTTTCTTATGAAGAAAAACATCCAAGCCAGGCTAAATTTTGCAAAAACACATCTGAAGTCTCCCAAAAGCATGTAGGAAAACATAATTTATGTAAGAACTTACCTGATAAATACAAAAAATGTAACCACCATAAAAAGGGTGGGTCTCATGGACTCTTGCCAATATGAAAGAAATTAATTTATCAGGTAAGTTCTTACATAAATTATGTTTTCTTTCATGTAATTGGCAAGAGTCCATGAGCTAGTGACGTATGGGATAGTAATACTAAGATGTGGAACTCCACAGAAGAGTCACTAGAGAGGTAGGGACAAAAATAAGCTGGAAAATTTATCTACAACCAAAAATATAATTTTTTTCTCATAGCTGAAAAGAAAAAACTTAAACATAAGCAGAGGAATCAAACTGAAACAGCTGCCTGAAGAACTTTTCTACCAAAAACTGCTTCCAAAGAAGCAAATACATCAAAATGGTAGAATTTAGTAAATGTGTGCAAAGAAGACCAAGCTGCTGCTTTGCAAATCTGATCAACTGAAGCTTAATTCTTAAAAGCCCACAAAGTGGAGATTGATCTAGTAGAATGAGCTGTAATTCTCTGAGGCGGGACCTGACGCGACTCCAAATAAGCCTGATGAATAAAAAGCTTTAACCAAGATGCCAAGGAAATGGCAGAAGCTTTTTGACCTTTCCTAGAACCTGAAAAGACAAAAAAAAGACTAGAAGTCTTCCTGAAATCTTTAGTAGCTTCAACATAATATTTCAAAGCTCTTACAACATCCAAAGAATGTAAGGATCTCTCCAAAGAATTCTTAGGATTAAAACACAAAGAAGGAACAACAATTTCTCTATTAATGTTGTTAGAATACTCAACCTTAGGTAGAAATTTAAATGATGTCCGCAAAACTGCCTTATCCTGATGGAAAATCAGAAAAGGAGATTCACAAGAAAGAGCAGATAATTCAGAAACTCTTCTAGCAGAAGAGATGGCCAAAAGGAACAACACTTTCCAAGAAAGTAGTTTAATGTCCAAAGAATGCATAGGCTCAAAAGGAGGAGGCTGTAAAGCCTTCAAAACCAAATTAAGACTCCAAGGACGAGAGATTGATTTAATGACAGGCTTGATACGGACCAAAGCCTGCACAAAACAGTGAATATCAGGAAGCTTAGCAATCTTTCTGTGAAATAAAACAGAAAGAGCAGAGATTTGTCCCTTCAAGGAACTTGCAGACAAACCTTTATCCAAAACATCCTGAAGGAACTGTAAAATTCTAGGAATTCTAAAAGAATGCCAGAAGAATTTATGAGAAGAACACCATGAAAAATAAATCTTCCAAACTCTATAATAAATCTTCCTAGAAACAGATTTACAAACCTGTAACATAGTATTATTCACTGAGTCAGAGAAACCTCTATGACTAAGCACTAGGCGTTCAATTTCCATACCTTCAAATTTAATGATTTGAGATCCTGATGGAAAAACGAACCTTGAGACAGAAGGTCTGGTTTTAAAGGAAGTGGCCAAGGTTGGCAACTGGACATCCGGACAAGATCCGCATACCAAAACCTGTGAGGCCAAGCTGGAGCGACCAGAAACACAAAGGATTGTTCCATGATGATCTTGGAGATCACTCTTGGAAGAAGAATTAGAGGCGAGAATATATAAGCAGGTTGGTAACACCAAAGAAGTGCTAAGGCATCCACCGCCTCCGCCTGAGGATCCCTGGACCTGGTCAGGTACCTGGAAAGTTTCTTGCTTAGATGAGAAGCCGTCAGATCTATTTCTGGAAGACCCCACATCTGAACAATCTGAGAAAACACATCTGGATGGAGCGACCACTCCCCCGGATGTAAATCTGATGGCTGAGATAATCCGCTTCCCAATTGTCTACACCTGGGATATGAACCGCAGAAATTAGACAGGAGCTGGATTCCGCCCAAGAAAGAATCCAAGATACTTCTTCCATAGCTTGGGGACTGAGAGTCCCACCTTGATGATTGACATATGCCACAGTTGTGATATTGTCTGTCTGAAAACAAATGAACGGTTCTCCCTTCAATAGAGCCCAAACCTGAAGAGCCCTGAAAATAGTGCGGAGTTCTAAAATATTGATTGGTAACCTCGCCTCTTGAGATTTCCAAACTTCTTGTGCTGTCAGAGATCCCCAGACAGCTCCCCTGAAAGACTTACATCTGTTGTGATCACAGTCCAGGTTGGACGAACAAAAGAAGCCCCTTGAACTATACGATGGTGATCTAACCACCAAGTCAGAGAGCGTCGAACATTGGGATTTAAGGATATTAATTGTGATATCTTTGTATAATCCCTGCACCATTGATTCAGCATACAAAGCTGGAGAGGTCTCATATGAAAATGAGCAAAGGGGATCGCTGCTGCAGTCATGAGACCTAAAACTTCCATGCACCTAGCTACTGAAGGGAATGATTGAGACTGAAGGTTTCAACAAGCTGAAACCAATTTTAATCGTCTCTTGTCTGTTAGAGACAAAGTCATGGACACTGAATCTTCCTGGAAACCTAAAAAGGTGACCCTTGTCTGAGGTATCAAGAAACTTTTTGGTAAATTGATCCTCCAACCATGTCTTTGAAGAGACAACACTAGTTGATTTGTGTGAGATTCGGCAGAATGTAAAGACTAAGCTAGTACCAAGATAGCGTCCAAATAATGAAACACCGCAATACCCCATTCTCTGATTACAGAGAGTAGGGCACCGAGAACCTTTGAAAAGATTCTTGGAGCTGTCGCTATGCCAAATGGAAGAGCGACAAATTGGTAATGCTTGTCTAGAAAAGAGAATCTCAGAAACCGATAGTGGTCTGGATGAATCGGAATATGAAGATATGCATCCTGTAAGTCTATCGTGGACATATAATGACCTTGCTGAACAAAAGGCAGAATAGTCATTATAGTCACCATCTTGAATGTTGGCACTCTTACAAAGCAATTCAAAATTTTCAGATCCAGAACTGGCCTGAATGAATTTTCTTTCTTTGGGACAATGAATAAATTTGAATAAAACCCCAGACCCTGTTCCTGAAACAGAACTGGTATGATTACCCCTGAAAGCTCCAGATCTAAAACACACTTCAGAAAAGCCTGAGCCTTTACTGGATTTGCTAGGATGCGTGAGAGAAAAAATCTTCTCACAGGAGGTCTTACTCTGAATCCTATTCGATACCCTTGAGAGACAATACTCTGAATCCACTGATTTTGGACAGAACCTGCCCAAATGCTTTGGAAAAATCTTAGGCCTAGATTTAGAGTTCGGCGGTAAAAGGGCTGTTAACGCTCCGCGGGTTTTTTTCTGGCCGCACCATAAATTTAACTCTGGTATCGAGAGTTCAAACAAATGCTGCGTTAGGCTCCAAAAAAGGAGCGTAGAGCATTTTTACCGCAAATGCAACTCTCGATACCAGAGTTGCTTACGGACGCGGCCGGCATCAAAAACGTGCTCGTGCACGATTCTCCCATAGGAAACAATGGGGCTGTTTGAGCTGAAAAAAAACCTAACACCTGCAAAAAAGCAGCGTTCAGCTCCTAACGCAGCCCCATTGTTTCCTATGGGGAAACACCTCCTAAGTCTGCACCTAACACCCTAACATGTACCCCGAGTCTAAACACCCCTAACCTTACACTTATTAACTCCTAATCTGCCGCCCCCGCTATCGCTGACCCCTGCATTACACTTTTAACCCCTAATCTGCCGCTCCGTAAACCGCCGCCACCTACGTTATCCCTATGTACCCCTAATCTGCTGCCCTAACATCGCCGACCCCTATGTTATATTTATTAACCCCTAATCTGCCCCCCACAACGTCGCCGACACCTGCCTACACTTATTAACCCCTAATCTGCCGAGCGGACCTGAGCGCTACTATAATAAAGTTATTAACCCCTAATCCGCCTCACTAACCCTATCATAAATAGTATTAACCCCTAATCTGCCCTCCCTAACATCGCCGACACCTACCTTCAATTATTAACCCCTAATCTGCCGACCGGAGCTCACCGCTATTCTAATAAATGTATTAACCCCTAAAGCTAAGTCTAACCCTAACACTAACACCCCCCTAAGTTAAATATAATTTTTATCTAACGAAATAAATTAACTCTTATTAAATAAATGATTCCTATTTAAAGCTAAATACTTACCTGTAAAATAAATCCTAATATAGCTACAATATAAATTATAATTATATTATAGCTATTTTAGGATTAATATTTATTTTACAGGCAACTTTGTAATTATTTTAACCAGGTACAATAGCTATTAAATAGTTAAGAACTATTTAATAGTTACCTAGTTAAAATAATAACAAATTTACCTGTAAAATAAATCCTAACCTAAGATATAATTAAACCTAACACTACCCTATCAATAAAATAATTAAATAAACTACCTACAATTACCTACAATTAACCTAACACTACACTATCAATAAATTAATTAAACACAATTGCTACAAATAAATACAATTAAATAAACTATCTAAAGTACAAAAAATAAAAAAGAACTAAGTTACAGAAAATAATAAAATATTTACAAACATAAGAAAAATATTACAACAATTTTAAACTAATTACACCTACTCTAAGCCCCCTAATAAAATAACAAAGCCCCCCAAAATAAAAAATTCCCTACCCTATTCTAAAATACAAATATTACAAGCTCTTTTACCTTACCAGCCCTGAACAGGGCCCTTTGCGGGGCATGCCCCAAGAATTTCAGCTCTTTTGCCTGTAAAAAAAAACATACAATACCCCCCCCCCAACATTACAACCCACCACCCACATACCCCTAATCTAACCCAAACCCCCCTTAAATAAACCTAACACTACCCCCCTGATGATCTTCCTACCTTGTCTTCACCATGCCAGGTTCACCGATCCGTCCTGGCTCCAAGATCTTCATCCAACCCAAGCGGGGGCTAGACATCCACTGAAGAAGTCCAGAAGAGGGTCCAAAGTCTTCCTCCTATCCGGCAAGAAGAGGACATCCGGACCGGCAAACATCTTCTCCAAGCGGCATCTTCTATCTTCTTCCATCCGATGACGACCGGCTCCATCTTGAAGACCTCCAGCGCGGATCCATCCTCTTCTTCCGACGACTAGACGACGAATGACGGTTCCTTTAAGGGACGTCATCCAAGATGGCGTCCCTCGAATTCCGATTGGCTGATAGGATTCTATCAGCCAATCGGAATTAAGGTAGGAATTTTCTGATTGGCTGATGGAATCAGCCAATCAGAATATAGTTCAATCCGATTGGCTGATCCAATCAGCCAATCAGATTGAGCTCGCATTCTATTGGCTGTTCCGATCAGCCAATAGAATGCGAGCTCAATCTGATTGGCTGATTGGATCAGCCAATCGGATTGAACTATATTCTGATTGGCTGATTCCATCAGCCAATCAGAAAATTCCTACCTTAATTCCGATTGGCTGATAGAATCCTATCAGCCAATCGGAATTCGAGGGACGCCATCTTGGATGACGTCCCTTAAAGGAACCGTCATTCGTCGTCTAGTCGTCGGAAGAAGAGGATGGATCCGCGCTGGAGGTCTTCAAGATGGAGCCGGTCGTCATCGGATGGAAGAAGATAGAAGATGCCGCTTGGAGAAGATGTTTGCCGGTCCGGATGTCCTCTTCTTGCCGGATAGGAGGAAGACTTTGGACCCTCTTCTGGACTTCTTCAGTGGATGTCTAGCCCCCGCTTGGGTTGGATGAAGATCTTGGAGCCAGGACGGATCGGTGAACCTGGCATGGTGAAGACAAGGTAGGAAGATCATCAGGGGGGTAGTGTTAGGTTTATTTAAGGGGGGTTTGGGTTAGATTAGGGGTATGTGGGTGGTGGGTTGTAATGTTGGGGGGGGGGTATTGTATGTTTTTTTTTACAGGCAAAAGAGCTGAAATTCTTGGGGCATGCCCCGCAAAGGGCCCTGTTCAGGGCTGGTAAGGTAAAAGAGTTTGTAATATTTGTATTTTAGAATAGGGTAGGGAATTTTTTATTTTGGGGGGCTTTGTTATTTTATTAGGGGGCTTAGAGTAGGTGTAATTAGTTTAAAATTGTTGTAATATTTTTCTTATGTTTGTAAATATTTTATTATTTTCTGTAACTTAGTTCTTTTTTATTTTTTGTACTTTAGATAGTTTATTTAATTTTATTTATTTGTAGCAATTGTGTTTAATTAATTTATTGATAGTGTAGTGTTAGGTTAATTGTAGGTAATTGTAGGTAGTTTATTTAATTATTTTATTGATAGGGTAGTGTTAGGTTTAATTATATCTTAGGTTAGGATTTATTTTACAGGTAAATTTGTAATTATTTTAACTAGGTAACTATTAAATAGTTCTTAACTATTTAATAGCTATTGTACCTGGTTAAAATAATTACAAAGTTGCCTGTAAAATAAATATTAATCCTAAAATAGCTATAATATAATTATAATTTATATTGTAGCTATATTAGGATGTATTTTACAGGTAAGTATTTAGCTTTAAATAGGAATCATTTATTTAATAAGAGTTAATTTATTTCGTTAGATAAAAATTATATTTAACTTAGGGGGGTGTTAGTGTTAGGGTTAGACTTAGCTTTAGGGGTTAATACATTTATTAGAATAGCGGTGAGCTCCGGTCGGCAGATTAGGGGTTAATAATTGAAGGTAGGTGTCGGCGATGTTAGGGAGGGCAGATTAGGGGTTAATACTATTTATGATAGGGTTAGTGAGGCGGATTAGGGGTTAATAACTTTATTATAGTAGCGCTCAGGTCCGCTCGGCAGATTAGGGGTTAATAAGTGTAGGTAGGTGTCGGCGACGTTGTGGGGGGCAGATTAGGGGTTAATAAATATAACATAGGGGTCGGCGATGTTAGGGGTAGCAGATTAGGGGTACATAGGGATAACGTAGGTGGCGGCGATTTGCGGTCGGAAGATTAGGGGTTAATTATTTTAAGTAGCTTGCGGCGACGTTGTGGGGGGCAAGTTAGGGGTTAATAGATATAATACAGGGGTCGGCGGTGTTAGGGGCAGCAGATTAGGTGTACATAAGTATAACGTAGGTGGCGGTCGGCAGATTAGGGGTTAAAAATTTTAATCGAGTGGCGGCGATGTGGGGGGACCTCGGTTTAGGGGTACATAGGTAGTTTATGGGTGTTAGTGTACTTTAGGGTACAGTAGTTAAGAGCTTTATAAACCGGCGTTAGCCAGAAAGCTCTTAACTCCTGCTATTTTCAGGCGGCTGGAATCTTGTCGTTAGAGCTCTAACGCTCACTGCAGAAACGACTCTAAATACCGGCGTTAGGAAGATCCCATTGAAAAGATAGGCTACGCAAATGGCGTAGGGGGATCTGCGGTATGGAAAAGTCGCGGCTGTAAAGTGAGCGTTAGACCCTTTAATCACTGACTCCAAATACCAGCGGGCGCCCAAAACCAGCGTTAGGAGCCTCTAACGCTGGTTTTGACGGCTACCGCCGAACTCTAAATCTAGGCCTTAATTTGCCCCCCACCAGCTGAGTTGGAATGAGGGCCGCACCTTCATGCAGACTTGGGGGCTGGCTTTGGTTTCTTAAACGGCTTGGATTTATTCCAACTCGAAGAAGGTTTCCAATTGGAACCAGATTCTTTGGGGGAAGGATTGAGGATTGAGTTTCTGTTCCTTATTTTGTCGAAAGAAACGAAAATGGTTAGAAGCTCTAGATTTACCCTTATGTCTTTTATCCTAAGGTAAAAAAACTCCCTTCCACCAGTGAGAGTTGAAATAATCGAATCCAACTGAGAACCAAATAGATTGTTACCTTGGAAAGAAAGCGATAGTAATCTAGACTTAGATACCATGTCAGCATTCCAATATTTGAGCCACTAAGCTCTTCTAGCTAAAATTATATAAAAAATGGCATCACAGATAAAATGATTAGCATGTTGAAGCAAGCGTACAATGCTAGACAAATCAGGATCCATTTCCTGTTGCGCTAAACTCTCCAACCAAAAAGTTGATGCAGCTGTAACATCAGCCATAGAAATGGCAGGCCTGAGAAGATAACCAGAATATAAATAAGCTTTCCTTAGATAAGATTCAAGTTTCCTATCTATCTATCCTTAAAGGAAGTACTATCTTCCATAGGAATAGTAGTACGTTTGGCAAGAGTAGAAATAGCCCCATCAACTTTGGGGATCTTTTCCCAAAACTCCAATCTGAGTGCTGGCAAAGGATACAATTTTTTAAACCTTGAAGAAGGGATAAAAGAAGTACCAGGCCTATTCCATTCCTTAGAAATCATATCAGAAACAGCTTCAGGAACTGGAAAAACCTCTGGAGTAACCACAGGAGGTTTATGTCAGGGTGCCAGGAATCAGACTGAGACGAGAAGTGCAAAAATAATCACACCTTAATTAATAGCAAAAAATAATAAAAAGTCCACAAGTCAAATAACAAGCCAGGAATCAAAAACCAGAGCTGGTAGTCAGACGAGCCGAGTCAGGAGCCAAAGCGAATAGTCAGACGAGCCGAAATCAGGAACAAAAAAAACAGCAGAGTCAGGAACAAGCCAGGGATCAGGAACCAACAGGGAGGTCTGATAGCCAGGTAATCTACAGGAGCTCTCACAAACAGGTCTGAGACAACGCAAAGGCAAAGCATACTGAACAGTTAATAAGTTAAATAATAAGTGATGACATCACAATCCTGAGACTGCATCCTGTCTCACATGGATGATGCACACCAGTCTGGCTATAAAAGGAAATGCAGGAAATGAGCAGCATCCCCCACAATGCACCATAGTCTGCAAGAGAGGTGAGTAAAATGGCTGCCAGCAGCACATGGCAAACAAACAGGTTAAATCCCTGACAGTTTATAAACAGAAATTAAATGTTTACTAGTTTTAGTATTAAGAGGACTAGTTTCATCAATATCCAAAGTAATCAACACCTCTTTTAACAAGGAACGAATATACTCCATTTTAAATAGATAAGTAGATTTGTCAGTGTAAATATCTGAGGAAGTATCTTCTGAATCGGATAGATCCTCATCAGAGGAGGATTATTCAGTATGTTGTTGGTCATTTGAAATTTCATCAACCTTATGAGAAGTTTTAAAAGAACTTTTATGTTTATTAGAAGGCGGAATAGCAGACAAAGCCTTTTTTTTTTTTTTTTTTTTTTTTTTACAAGTGGCATGATATTTATTGCTTTTGCTCTTGTGCAAACACAGACAAAAGTAAACTTTAAGGGGCCGATTTATCAAGTGTCTGGCGGACATGATCCGCTGTAGTGACCATGTCCGCCAGACATCGACAAATGCCGACAGCATTCAAACACCCTTTCATATACCATATACCTTTTAACCCTTGTAACTTTTTAAAAAATATTTATATGCATATTTTTTATTAGATTGTGTATATATGAGTTTAACTCTTCTTTTTTTTTTTTTTTTTTTTTTTATAAATATTTTTATTGAGGCAAACAATCAGGGTAACAATCTGGAAATGAAGGGCAATATCTCAGATAATAACATAAGTCAGTAATTTTGTACGTTAAACATATATAAAACAAGACAATGATCAAGTTATGAAATCACCTTTCATCGGTGCCTCAGATTTTGGAATAATTAAAGTTTCTGGTGTCCACAATGTAGAATAGATCCGCTCATGGGATCAAATAGCTGATACATATCTATAGACATAGTACTTGGCTTAACAGAGTGATGAAGTTAATAATAGAAGGACTGGCTTTAGTGTACATGATGTACAGGCAAACTTTGGGTTAAAGACACTCACATAGCTAATAAAGGTGTAATAAGCACATCAAAGCAACTCTGCAAGTATAAGACATTAGCTTACCAAAAAAACCTCAGTTGCCGCAGCAAGCGTGATTATGTGTTGACACTGTACCATTATAAAAACATGAACATCAGTAGAACTATTACTTTTGATAATCTTCAGAAACCAGAGTGTAGGAAACACAGAAAACTTATCTGTATTAGGGCCCAGTGAGCCTTTTCTCATGGAAACAGGGAAGAACCTAACCATGGCTCTTTGGGCTAAGTAGAGACTGCTCAACTCTACCAAAAGAGGATGGGGAGGAGAAAGTATTCATCCCTACCCCATCAGAGTAGTGGGGGGGGGGGGAGGGTAGACCAGCGACATTTTACTCTATTATTTCTGCTGGGTACTATGACCAATGGTTAAATAAACTCTAGTGATAATGGGAAAATAGCAAAGGTTCACCTGGTGAATGGTATTCTATATGCGCTGCATGATGATCGATGTAGAAGAGTGCTTAGTTCGAACTTAACTTTGTACATGGAAAACTAACTGACAGTGCTGACTGAACATCTGGTATAGTGCTCTATGATGTGGCTGATGCCTTCTGGGTTATTTAGTAGGGGCTTAAGATTAGAACGGTAGCATCATATGGCAGGTATACATCGATAGACATAAGAAGCAACCTACTATTTATGACAGGGTACTCAATAGCAGCTCTCATATTTCAATTCTTGTCCTACTACTATTAGGCCCCAGCGGTTTTACTCATATTATTGAAAAAGAGTGACTCAGGCTGACACACCCATACATGAAGAGAGCTGGCCAAACTCTCTACAGTCTGGTCGACAGGCAAACGAAGTACAGAAAGCCCACTATGCTTCATGCAACAAGGGTCGCAGTTACCAATGTTAAATCTCTGTGTTGCACTTATATGACTGGGATTCAATCAACCACTTAAAAGCAACTTTCACACCAATATGCTTCCTCTACTGGCGTTTGTACGCTTATGTATTACTAAGGGCTAGCTAAAAAGAGTATAACATTCACACATCCGTTCACAGCCCCATATCCCTCCAGTCAGTAAAGTGCACTCAAACTTCAACCGATACTTGTGAGGAGCAACAAATGAGTGAAACTAGATAACTATCTGCCCGTGGCAAGTAACTTGATAAAAGTAGGCATTATTAGCAATATGATATAGAATAGTACGTAGCATATATAAAAACAACCAGTTTGTTCAGAAAACTTAGCAGTTACAACTATCGCCAAGAAATCCCCAGCACTTCTGCACAATATGACAGCAGGAGGGTATAAGTTCGCATCTCCTGAGACATTTGTAGTATAAAGGATCCATAAGAGTATCTTGACTGTGGGGACATCTGCTAATGCAGATCTGTCCCTATGATTGAGCCACCGGGTTCATCCAATGCCAGACCGGAGGCCGCATGAGAAGTGGCAGTCCATTTCTGCAACCTGGTGCATGAGCAGAGCACGCCAGCCTCCCTCTCCAACCTGCTGAAACAAATGCACAGTGTTCCACCCAGGTGCCAAGCCTTGCTGTGTACCCACGCAGTCCCCCTGCAAATTTGCTGCACTCAGCGGTGACAAGAAGAAGCGCTCCTGGAAATGCGCAGGCAACACATCACGCTGTGGCACTTGTCTCTCCATATAGGCCGCCTTATGATTCTCCGCTTCATCTGTGTACTCATCTGTCAGAGGTAAGTAGGTCTCACACGAGAGAACTTCTATCTGGGGACTCGTGCTTAATGGGAGCAATAGCGAAAAGCACGCGTGTGGTGCTGTGGATGTTTTAGCCCCCTGCGACTCCTGCAGTTCTTTATGTTCTCCCTCGATCTCATAGTTATGAGCATGTGCTGATCGGATCATACAGAGGAAAGCGTCAAACCTCCTACATATCCTCTTCTCATGATCCTCCAGCAATTCTTTTACTGCCGTAAAGGTTAGTTGTGCATTCATGTTAGTGGGTGCTGTAACACACCGTGGGAGATGCAGGAGAACAGAGGCCCAAGATTGGTTAGTAATCCAAAATGGCGCCTCAGCTTGTGGCGATCAGCTCCGGTGTAACTGCTCAGTTCAGCGTAGATCGCTCAATTTCCTTGGCGTTTGTGGCTTGACCAGGTTACCTCCTTACATTACCCTTCAATGTAGTTCTCTATTCTGAATGTTACTATTATTGGGGCTTTCTTGGGTGCTGATTACACGGAGCTCCCAAATCATGCGACCATCCCAGTCGCTGGCCAGCTCCGCCCCATCCAGACAAAGCCTTTTGAATCGCATTAGCAATAAAATCTTTTATATTCACAGGGATATCATGTACATTAGATGTTGAAGGAACAACAGGCATAGTACTAGAACTGATGGATACATTCTCTGCATGTAAAAGATTATCATGACAACTATTACATACCACAGCTAGAGATATAATCTCCACAAATTTACAACAGATACACTTAGCTTTGGTAGAACTGCTATCAGGCAGCAGGGTTCCAACAGTGGTTTCTGAGACAGGATCAGATTGAGACATCTTGCAAATGTAAGAGAAAAAACAACATATATAGCAAAATTATCAATTTCCTTATATGGCAGTTTCAGGAATGGGAAAAAATGCAAACAGCATAGCCCTATGACATAGAAAAAGGCAAGAGGTATATAGGAAATGGGGTTTTAAATAATGAAAAACAACATCCGGAAATGACACACTCGCGTCAATGCAGATGCAACCTTGTGCAAGGAAACTCGGCGTCAACTAAGATGCCAGAAATGACGAATTTGCGTCACCGGACATACCTTTGCGCCAAAAAAATTCTCGCACCAAAAATTACCCAATAAACATCAGCAGTTTGCGACCTTGCAAGCCTAATTTTGCCCGCAAAATTAAATGAGAAAGCATTCAATTTGAAAAAAAGACTAAACCCCAGGTAAGAAAAAAAAAAAAAAAAAATAATATTTTCCTGAATATGTTTTTTCCCAAATATGAAACTGATAGTCTGCAAAAAGGAAATATACATAAACCTGACTCATGACAAATATAAGTACAATACATATATTTAGAACTTTATATTAATACATAAAGTGCCAAACCATAGCTGAGAGTGTCTTTAAGAAATGAAAACATACTTACCGAAAGACACCCATCCACATATAGCAGATAGCCAAAGCAGTACTGAAACAGTTATCAGTAGAGGTAATGGAATATGAGAGTATATTGTCGATCTGAAAAAGGGAGGTAGGAGATAAATCTCTATGACCTATAACAGATAACCTATGAAAAGATTCCCCGCAAGGAAAACCATAGAATTCAATAGATGATACTCCCTTCAAATCCCTCTGACATTCACTGTACATATCAACGTAGAAAATCAAGCACAAACTTACTTCACCACCTCCATAGGAGGCAAAATTTGTGAAACTGAATTGTGGGTATGGTGAGGGGTGTATTTATAGGCATTTTGAGGTTTGGGAAACTTTGCCCCTCCTGGTAGGATTGTATATCCCATACGTCACTAGCTCATGGACTCTTGCCAATTACATGAAAGAAAAGGTGTTATGGTCTGATGAAACCAAGGTTGAACTTTTTGGCCAAAATTCCAAAACATTCCAAAAGATGTTTGACGCAAAAACAATACTGCACATCACCAAAAGAATAAGAAATATTGGCACAAAACCTTCAGGCTTCTGCTCGAAAGCTGAACATGAAGAGGAACTTCATCTTTCAGCATGACAACGACCCAAAGCATACATCCAAATCAGTGACATGCAGTGACGTCAGAGGCTGGTGAGGCAGTGGCTAGGATACGCCTTCATTCTTTAGATATCCTTTGTTGAAGAAATAGCAATGCACATGGGTGAGCCAATCACATGAGGTATCTATGTGGAGCCACCAATCAGCAGCTACTGAGCATATTTAGATATGATTTTCAACAAAGGACATCAAAAGAATGAAGAAAATTAGATATTAGATGTAAATTGGAAAGTTATTTAAATTTGCATATGGGTTTCATATAGGTTTCATGTCCCTTTAAATGGTGTCTTGGAAAACTGGTCAACTTAGTAAACATCTGATTTTAGTCTAAAAGGATTGTAACAGAAACTCTTGCCAGATAACACAATGCTTGCTCTGATTATGAGATCTAGAAATCCATGCCCATTAAAATATGTTTAAAACATACTTTTTACTTTAAAGGGACATGCCACCCACATTTTTTCTTTTATGATTTATAAAGAGAATGCAATTTTAAACATCTTTCTAATTTACTTATATTATCTAATTTGTTGTATTCTCTTGATATTCTTTGATGAAAAGCATATCTAGATATGCTCACTAGCTGCTGATTGGTTGCTGCACATAGAAGCCTTGTGTGATTGGCTCACCATGTGCATTGCTTTTTCTTCAACTAAGGATATTTAAAAAATTAAGCAAAATAAATAATGGAAGTAAATTGTAATGCTGTTTAAATTTCTATTCTCTATCTGAATCATGAAAGAAAGATTTTGGGTTAAGTGGCCCTTTAATGCTGTAAATTATGCTTATAGATTCTTTCATTACATAAGGGATGAGAGAGTCAGAGGGGGAGGAAGAGAGACAGAGAGAGAAAGAGACCATGGGGAGAACAACACATAAGAAGAGAGATGGATAGATAGAGAAAGAGACACAC
The DNA here is from genome assembly GCF_027579735.1 of Bombina bombina. Lineage (NCBI taxonomy): Eukaryota > Metazoa > Chordata > Amphibia > Anura > Bombinatoridae > Bombina > Bombina bombina. Next base: position 683,609,003 of record NC_069500.1, on the reverse strand, counting down.
ACACACACACACATACACAAGGGGGGGGGGGGGGGGAGAGGGACCACTGCATTTTAAAGTAATAAAACAGCAGAGCTACAGAGAGTTCAGAAAGTAAGACTATACATTAGTACAGAGGCAAGCTGCTAAGTTAGTGGGTGTAAAGTTTGAGTAAACAAAATACAAAAACGACCCTGCTGTAAAAGAGTAAAAAAAAACACTAAACCACATTCATTAAATTATCATTTTCACTAACAGAATCCCTACCAGTAAAATCTTACTTTAATAAGATGTGGCTGAAACAGTGTTCTCTGTGCCTCTCTCTTCCTGCTCTGTAAGGATTCAGGAAGTGACAGTGGCACATTCCACTGCACTTAGAGGGGAAGAACAGAACTCTCTTTTTCACTTTAGCAAAGCTAGCAGGTTCACAGGACAGCAACAAAATATATGAAAGTAGTTTTTTTCCGTTTTTGTTTTGTTTTATATGATTTTACATCCAGCCCCAACCCTAAGTTCCACTTACTAATGCCTCTCGCTGGATTGGTTCAGCCCAAATAGGACTGCCTCAAATAAGCAGTTAATGGGCAATGCAATGATCTTAACCACTTGCATCCAGTAGGTGGCGCAGCATGTTGTGTAATGGTGGGCAGACCTGCTTGTGCCTCTGCATTGCACAACATATAGCTGTGAGAAAAAAAATGCTGGGGAAAAAAAATACAATTTTTTTTTAAAGCCAATAAAAAAAAATATATTTTTGCCCATATGAGAGGTGAAGCACTGCCTCACCTGCCTCTAGTGACTGCACATCACTGATCCAAATCAACAAAGGAATGGCTTCACCAGAAGAAGATTAAAGTGATGGTAAACTTTGCAGCATAAAGTCACATATACTGAAAGCTCCTGTGCTAACTGGCATATCGATCTGCTTTTAGCATTAAAAAGTCCAATCTACCTGTAATAATGAAGGTTTTTGTCCGGCTCCGTTAACTGCTGTAATGCAGCCTCTGTCACAGAATTTCTCTTTGGCGTCCTTGACTAGCAGTTGTTTTAGCCAATCAGAGCCTTACCATGCGCCCCATGTAAAGTATTGACAGCACGCTCCCGTGCTTGTAACTCTGACTGCAAGAAGAACTGCGCATGCGTAACTCGCTACACTGTTTGCGCATCAGAAATAGTAAACAGTGATTTCTGTTGCGTAAACGGCGTAGCGAGTTGCGCAGTTCTTCTTGAAGTCAGAGTTACAAGCACGGGAGCGTGCTGTCAATACTTTACATGGGGCGCAGGGTGAGGCTCTGATTGGCTAAAACAACTGCCAGTCAAGGAAGCCAAAGAGAAATTCTGTGACAGAGGCTGCATTACAGCAGTTAACGGAGCCGGACAAAAACCTTAATTATTACAGGTAGATTGGACTTTTTAATGCTAAAAGCAGATTGATATATTAGTTAGCACAGGAGCTTTCAGTATTTGTGACTTTATGCTGCAGAGTTTACCATCACTTTAAAGTTTTTTTTTGAATGGCCCAGCCAGAATCCAGACCAGAATTCAGATTGCAAATCTGTGGGGTGATCTGAAGAGGGCTGTGCACAGGAGATGTCCTCGCAATCTGACAGATTTGGAGTGTTTTTGCAAAGAAGAGTGGGCAAATCTTGCCAAGTCAAAATGTGCCATGCTGATAGACTCATACTCAAAAAGACTGAGTGCTGTAATAAAATCAAAAAGGTGCTTCAACAAAGTATTAGTTTAAGGTTGTGCACACTTATGCAACCATATTATTTTAGTTTTTTTGTACTTCCCTCCACCTAAAAGATTTCAGTGTGTTTTTTTTAATTGAGTTGTACAGTTTATAGGTCACATTAAAGGTGGAAAAAGTTCTGAAGTAATTTATATTTGTCTCATTTTTTTACATCAAAGAAACCTGACATCTTAACTGGGGTGTGTAGACTTTTTATATCCAATATATTAATTAACAAGAAACCTTTAGCACAACACATTTATTCTGGAATAAAAAATGAGGAAGTACATAAAATGTCATAGCTGTGCAGTCACTACATATGCTCTGCAAATCTTTTTTTGTTGGTATGCACTATGCAAAAGACAAGTGATATATTGTGTAGACAGTCAAGTTTAATTGCTTTAATCTTCATGACCTTCATGAACTAAAATATGGCACTCCATAACTATATTTGAATTTGTATTTTTATTTGAAACTCTATATTTTTAGGTATAATGTGCATTTCACATTTGTAATTTGAATGTTTGACTTCAATAAAAAAATAGAAATCGTTTTATTGGCTGATTTGTAATTTTAAAAAAAAATCAGCCAATAGAATTGCCAGTTCACCTTTATAAAAGGGGGAAACTGACAGAACAAACTTGTGTGCTTCCAGACTCGATGAAGAGAGGATCCATAAAGTAAGGGAGCCACCTCCGCAGAGGAGGAGCCTTTGTTTGATTATTGTTGTGTAATTAGGTTAATTTGTTGTGTAATTATTATTGTTGATTTAGGTTAATTTGTTGTGTGGTTATTGTCGTGTACTTTTGGTTAATGGTTTAATTACTTTGTTGTGTTTTAAATTTGTTTACTTTAGTGTTATTAGATTGCATTGGGGGTTATGTCGCTTAAGGGGTTAATAGTGTTTAGGGTAGAGTTTGGTTAAGGGGTTAATAGTGTATATGGGTTAGGTTGTGGCACTTCCTTTTCACTATCTGTTTTTGCCTCTGTCTGGGGGGCACACCGCCGATCCTATGGCATCCACCCCAAGTAAACCTTGGGGAATGAAGTTAACAAGGGTGGCTTTGCCCCCCCCCTTGAATGCTCCAGGCGGAGGCAAAATATATAGTGAAGATAGGCGATTACAGTCCCATCTGATTAGCCCATATCTCCGTGAGGGACAGGATGCACAACCAATCAGATGTATGGTTTCACCGGAAGTGACGTACTCTTGGAGTTTTCAATGTCTGGGAGTTTTTGATATAACACCGGCCCATTTTAGGTTCAGCACTCTGGATAGCACTTGCTTATTGCTGTCTACATTTAGCCACCAATAAACAAGCGTAACCCAAGTTCTGAACCAAAAATGGGCTGGCTCCTAAGCTTTACATTCCTGCTTTTTAAAATAAAGATAGCAGGAGAACAAAGCTAATATGAATAAATTAGAAAGTTGCTTAAAATGACATGCTCTATCTGAATCATTAAAGAAAATGTGGGTTTAGTATCCCTTTAATGCTTTACATTAATACATTGTTTATTGTTTTAATTCTTGTAGGCTTCTGTTCGTACATGTATGATATGTGTAAAATGGGTAATTTATATTACATTTTAAATGTAGGTGGAAATGCTGCTTTAAATATATTGCCAGCATCACCACCCACTGATATGTATAGTAAAACATCTCTCGGCGAGACTGTCTTCATATACTGATTTCAGACATTTTGAATATATAACATGCAATCTAGTTCCTGCAAAAAGTCCCTTTTGAATATATCGCCACAGGAAGTTTATTGTGGTGGGCTACTGACGGTATAGGGGTTAATAGGTTAGGAAGTTTATTGTGGTGGGGTACTGACAGTATAGGGGTTAATGGGTTAGGAAGTTTATTGTGGTGGGGGTATTGGCGGTATAGGGGTTAATAGGTTAGGAAGTTTATTGCGATAGCCTATTGGCGGTATAGTGGTTAATAGGTCAGCAAGTTTCTTGCGGTGGGCAATTGGCAATTTAGGGGTTAAGTAGTGTAGGTTTCGTTTGTGGTAGTGGGTTATGTCGGTTTAGGGGTACATAGGGATAATTATTAGGCTCATTAATATATATTTAAAGGGGATCCTTTACTTTACATCGCAAATGTTTGTGCTGATGCTGCTTGGAATATTTCACTAGCATTGCCACCCATTCCGATGTATAGTAAAACGCCTCTCGCCAAAGCTTTAAACACTTTTGAAAATTTTGCTGGCTTTCTCAACATAGCGTTGGATCCCTTTTGAATATATCAGCGCCTCACAGCACTTCAATCATCAGGGCCTAATTGTCTTGACATTAAGGCCTTGTTCAGGCTTAGTCAGGATATATCCTCTTTGGAACATTGTTTTTGTTTCTGATTTTGTTCTTACCTAAAGTGATTTTTAGGATATCATCAATAAAGTGATTATAACCCATCTCCTTATCCTAATCCAAACAATTAATTTGATGGTCTTGTAGAAAAATCAAAATGTATACTTACCTTATAAATGTATTACTTTCATGGTGGTGAGGGTCAATTAGACCCACCCATTTTCATTTTTTTCTTATTTTTTTGTGGCATCAGTTCTAGTTTGCACCTCATTTTCCCTACTTTGTCCTTTCCTACCTTTCTACTTCTCCTTGCTTGGCTATAGCACTTTGGGAATCTTTGCCTCCTCCTAGTGGCCAGGAGTAGAATCCCAGAAATAATTTCTCATGGTCTCTCACCACCCTAAAAAACATGATTTTATCAGATAAGCATAACTTTTGTTATGGTGTTTTCTCCTGATTGGACTCAAAGTGCAAAGTGAACATTTACATACAAGGTTTTGAAGTTACATATTTTAGTCTTAAAAGGCTTGTGTGAATAAGTGGGTTTTGAGTCTTTATTTTAAAATATCCAGGGAAGGGGCTTCTTTCTCAGTGCTGGTGAGAGTGTTCCATAGAGATGAAGCTGCCTGCCCAAAATATCAAATGCCACATTTTTAGTGAATTCTTGGCACTTTTACTTTGAGGCCCATACAAGTTGAGACATAGGAAACCAGCAATTCTTTTAGATATATTGATCCCAGATTGTGCAAAGCTTTGTAAGGTAGCAGATCTACTCGAATAGTATGCACCATTTTATTGGTAACCAGTGTGGAGTGGGGAGGATGTGTGTCACATGGTACAATTGTGATTGGCCTTTTAGCAGCCTAATTACGTTTTTTTTTACCAACTGAAGGAGATAAATTTGTTTTTCTGGGAGACCACAATAAAGTGCATTGCAATAGTCCGAACGCAATGCCACTAAAGCATCAATGATTGTGGGAAGATCATCTGCTGGAATCAGGTGCTTAATCCTGGCTATATTTTTTAAATGAAAGAATGAGGCTTGAACTGTGGCAGATATATGATGTTCAGGGAACGTTCACTGTCAGTTCTGGTCACTATGCACAAGGGCTGCTTGTGAAATAAAAAAGCAAGTATTTTAGTTTTACTGGTGCCCTTGTATTTGCCAACATATCACACAATAAGAGAACAAAAATGTAATTTATCCATGAGTCGGACCAAATATTAATTTATACATACAGTGACCTATTAATTGTTCTATATTATATAAATATATTTGTGAAAATTAGAAATTAATAATTCAGTTTTATATGTTTTGTATTGATTTAAGTATCCATAGGGCACATACACTGCAGACCTACCTAGACATTATGCAATACACACCCAGTGCAAATTGTTACTTAGCTAGTTTCTGCCAAATTGCCTAAAGTGACTAGACACTCCTTATTTAAAGTTTGTCAGAGAGAATATTAATTAAAGAAAGAAAGACTTATATAAAAGCAAGAAACCTCACAACTGAGAAACAATAAAGGATTGGAAAAAGAATTGCCATCAAGATAAACACACACCAATAATCACATAATATTGCACAGTATGAATCCCTCACTCTCATTCCAATTTAGCAGAAAACTCATACAAAAAAATTAGATGTCTGCTTGGGTGATTTTTTGATTGATTTTCCAAGCCAGTCCAATATATATTTTTCACCACTGAATTTCAATTTAGCTTTTAAAGGGACACTAAACCCAATTTTTTTCTTTTGCGATTCAGATAGAGCATGCAATTTTAAGAAACGTTCTCATTTACTCGTATAATAAAATTTTCTCCGTTCTCTTGCTATCTTTATTTGAAAAAGAAGGCTAAGGAGCCAGCCAATTTTGGTTCAGACCCTGGATAGCACTTGTTTATTGGTAGGTGAATTTATCCACCAATCAGCAAGAACAACCCAGGTTGTTCACCAAAAATGGGCCGGCATCTAAACTTACATTCTTGCTTTTCAAATAAAGATACCAAGAGAATGAAGAACATTTGATAATAGGAGTCAATTAGAAAGTTGCTTAAAATCGCATGCTCTATCTGAATCACGAAAGAGAAAAATTGGGTTCAGTGTCCCTTTAAAGGTAAAGTGACAGTAAAGTCAAAATTAAACTTTCATGATTCAGATAAAACATACCATTTTAAACAACTTTCCAATGTACTTCTATTAGCAAATTTGCTTTGTTCTCTTGGTTTACTTTAGTTAAAAAATAAACCTATGTAGGCTGATAGGAGCTTAGGAGTGTACACATATCTATAGCAGTCTATGGGGCCTATTTATCAAAGTGTCAACTATGTTGGATTCGCCGGCGTCAATACGCTCACCAGACATCGCTGCTGCGGACCTGAATACGTTCTCCTTATTCAAAAAAGCCGTCAAAAACATGCGCATATAGTACAGTGTGAAGAGCATCGGACTGGTGTTAACTAACAGTCATTGATATTGCGGTTATTCAGGTTTTTCACAACTTTATTTATACCATTTCATTACTGTCCATGAACATGCACATTTCTCTAAAGCTAATCTTTTATTTTTCATCTGTTAATGTCCAAGAAATAGATAGATTTATACCTTAACAAACTATTATTTTTATATTGATTTGTTATGATACTTTCACAGATATTAATGTGTATTTGTATTTATAGGAGTCATATTTTTTATTTATTTTTTAAATTATTATTAATGCTAGAATGTGTACATATATCCTTGCACATACGTGTGTGTATGTATTATGTATATATATATATATATATATATATATATATATATATGTGTGTGTGTATGGGTGTGTGTGTGTGTTATGTCATAAATCTTTTGCAAACATGTCCCTAAGTTCCTTTTTTTTGTTCTAAACAATGTTGTCTGTCATATATCTGTGTTTATTTATACCACTATATTTTGTAAATGTAATGTATATATTGTAAATGTAATATTAGTCTGAGCAGGAATAATTGTGAATATAACATGTAAAAAGTTAGGTTGCATGATTCAGATAGAACATGTAATTTTAAACACTTTAAAATCCACTTCTATTTTCAAATGTGCTTTGTTCTCTTGGTATCCCTTGTTGGAAAAGAATACGCACATATCCTATACTACTGGGAGCTGCTGCTAATTGGTGCCTGCACACATTTGTCTCTTGTGATTGGCTAAATAGATGTGTTCAGCTAGCTGCAAGTAGTGCAATGCTGTTCCTTCAGCATAGGATAGCAAGAGAATGAAGCAAATGTGATAATAGAAGTAAATTGGAAAGTTGTTTAAAATTGTATGTTCTGTCCAAATTATGAAATCATATTTTGGGGTTTCCTGTCCCTTTAAGAGCTTGGCCAGTTTTCTCTCTGCACCTGTCTAACCCCTCCTGATTGCAATCGATTTTTAAAATCCACCCCTACACAGGTGTTATAAGATGGGCTGGCATATAAGATGACTTTTCTTACTGAAAAAGAAATTCAAGAGAAGGAAGAAATACACTGAAAATAGCATGACAGTAAAGAGGTGATTTTAAGTTCTGCTGTATCTGAATCATGACAGTTTAAAGTTAGGTGAGCTATCCCTTTGAGCTATCAGTTTAAGATTATATTGAATCAAACATCAATTTGAATTTTAAAATTGTTGTCTAAAATATTACACTGTGTGTCCTAATGTCAGCATCAATGTTTATCTTTAATTCTAAATTCACATAAACATACTTTCAAAGTATAATGCACAATGTAACAAATGGCACTTACAAGTTATGATGTATCGAGCAATTTGATTAGTTAGTGATAGTTTATAATGTGTATTTGAATCAGATTGGCTGATGTCATAAATCATGTGATTATGCATATTCCAATCAAAAGTGGTTGAAAAATTCACTAGTGTGTGGGTTATTTAGGAGTTTGCATCATAATTGGTGCAAAAAGTGTTGAGTCAAATATATGGTGCAAAGTGGAGAGTGGGACTTGTATTACATGGCTTTAACATGGTGCACATAGATTTTTCAGAAAAAAATAAGAAGGAAGTTAGCTATATTATGTTGTGTATTTATTTCATTTTTATCTCTATATCAATTATTGCAACAAGTTTGTGGCAAAACTTTGCACCAAATATGTAAAATAATATTGTCCCCTTGCTTTGTAATGAGAGACAAAGTTGTAGCATAATCCTTAAGTAGTAATGTATTTTTCATTTTTATCCCTATATCTACTAGTGAACCAAATGTGGAGCAATAATAATGTTTGATTTAGAAAGGGTATACAATTGTAATAAAGTTTCTAATTTACTTTTATTAAGTAATATACTTCATTCTCTTGCAGCATCGAACATACGCTTTCTGTGTTTTCAGACTCCCATTGAATTCTATGGCATCCGTGACCTCAAGAGTTACGGATTGAAAACTAGGTACACTGAGTCGGAAAAGACACAAGCGTAAATGTAGAATTTTTGATAACTTAGTGAGAGCTTTAAATAGTGTCGATTAGGAGGGTGAATGAACACAATTCAGCTTGAATACCACGGTTTTCAACTCGCATCGATCTGCGTCGGATTGAGATTGCGGGATCGTATTTTACATCACAAATTTCAACATTTGCTGATCTTGGCGCTTTGATAACTACGGCGGATCAATCTCGAAAACTTACTACGTATAATTACTACGTATAATTCCAGCGTATTTTCAGTTAACGCTTTGATAAATAGGCCCCTATGACTGCAGTGTTGTAACTATGTATAACATTGCTAAAAACAATGTGGCAAACACCGCTACCAGATGGCTTGACACATGCACACTCCTGAGCTCACCTAGCATTACTCTTTAACAAAGGATTACGAAGAAAACTCAGCAAACTTTATAATAGAAGTGCATTGGAAAGTTATTTAAAATGTAATGCTCCATTCAATCAGTTTAATTTTAAGTTTACTGTCTCTTTGTACACAATCGGCTAGATTACAAGTTTTTGTCGGTAAAGCTGTGCGGTACTAACAAGCTTTTTTTTCTCACCGCTCACTTAAAGGGACATTAAACACTAAATACATGCTAGATAGAATGATGCATTCAAAGAAAAGATTAGTCCATGACTAACATGTAGATGTATTTTTTAAAGTTTCATTAGTTGTTTAAAAAGTGACAAAATAAGTGTAAAGTTTTTGTGTCTATAAAACACTGGGAGCTGCCATGTTGTAACTTGTGTTACCTTCTCTGCTGTGGCCAATTAGGGACAGTTATACATAGGTCATTAGAGTATGCAGCCAATGGTTGTGCTGGATTTAACAGTGTTCTGCACTTCCATTTCTAACAGGAACTGAAACGCTCACAATTTCAGAATGGAATTACAGGCAAAGAGGACAAAATAAATAATGAAAGTATATTGCAGAGTTGTTTTATATATACAATTTATCATTTTATATTACCATCTCAAAGTGTTTAATGTCCCTTTAAGACAGCGCTGGTATTGCAAGTTTTCTGCAAGCCGGCGTTAGCCTCTGAAAAGTGAGCGTTGAGCAAAATTTAGCTCCACATCTCACTGTAATACCAGCGTTGCTTACGGTAGCGGTAAGCTGGCTGAACGTGCTCATGCACGATTTCCGCATAGGAAACAATGGGGCAGAATCAGCTGGAAAAAAACCTAACACCTGCAAAAAAGCAGCGTTCAGCTCTTAACGCAGCCCCATTGTTTCCTATGGGAAAATAAAAAATATGTCTACACCTAACACCCTAACATGAACCCCGAGTCTAAACACCCCTAATCTAACACTTATTAACCCCTAATCTGCCGCCCCCGACATCATCGCCACCTGCATTATACTAGTAACCCCTAATCTGCCGCTCCGGACACCTCCGCCACCTACATTATACCTATGAACCCCTAATCTGCTGCCCTCAACATCACCGACACCTACATAATAGTTATTAACCCCTAATCTGCCGCCCCCAACGTCGCCGCAACTATATTAAATTTATTAACCCTTAATCTGCCGCCTCCGTCGCCGCCACTATAATAAAGTTATTAACCCCTAAACCTAAGTCTAACCATAACCCTAACACCCCCTAACTTAAATATAATTTAAATAAATCTAAATAAATTTACTAGTATTAAATAAATTATTCCTATTTAAAACTAAATACTTACCTATAAAATAAACCATAAGATAGCTACAATATAAATAATAATTACATTGTAGCCATCTTAGGGTATATTTTTATTTTACAGGCAACTTTGTATTTATTTTAACTAGGTACAATAGTTATTAAATAGTTATTAACTATTTAATGGCTACCTAGTTAAAATAAAGACAAATTTACCTGTAAAATAAACCCTAACCTAAATTACAATTACACCTAACACTACTCTATAATTAAATTAATTACATAAACTAACTACAATTAATTACAATTAAATTTAATAAACTAAATTATGAAAAACAAACAAACATTAAATTACAGAAAATAAAAAAGAAATTAAAATTTTTTAAACTAATTACACCTAATCTAAGCTAATAAAATAAAAAAGCCCCCCAAAATAATAAAATTATCTACCCTATACTAAATTACAAATAGCCCTTAAAAGGGCCTTTAGCGGGGCATTGTCCCACAGTAATCATCTCTTTCACCTGTAAAAAAAAAATACAATAACCCCCAACATTACAACCCACACACCCAACTCTACTCTAAAACCCATCTAATCCCCCCTTAAAAAAACTAACACTAACCCCCTGAAGATCACCCTACCTTGAGATGTCTTCACCCAGCCGGGCACAAGTGGTCCTCCAGTTGGCAGAAGTCTTCATCCGATCGGGGCAGAAGAGGTCCTGCAGACGGCAGAAGTCTTCATCCAGGCGGCATCTTCTATCTTCATCCTTCCGGAGCGGGTCCATCTTGAAGACATCCGATGCGGAGCATCCTCTTCTTCCGATGGCCGGCGACTGAATAAAGGTTCCTGTAAGTGACGTCATCCAAGATCGCGTCCCTTGAATTCCAATTGGCTGATAAACTAAATTACGGAAAAAAACACACTAAATTACAGAAAATAAAAAAGAAATTAGAAATTTTTAAACTAATTACACCTAATCTAAGCCCCCTAATAAAATAAAAAAGCCCCCCAAAATAATAAAATTCCCTACCCTATACTAAATTACAAATAGCCCTTAAATCCTATCAGCCAATCGGAATTAAGGTAGGAAAAATCCTATTGGCTGATGCAATCAGCCAAACGGATTTAAGTTCAATCCGATTGGCTGATCCAATCAGCCAACAGGATTGACCTTGCATTCTATTGGCTGATTGGAACAGCCAATAGAATGCGAGGTCAATCCTATTGGCTGATTGGATCAGCCAATCGGATTGAACTTAAATCCAATTGGCTGATTGCATCAGCCAATAGGATTTTTCCTACCTTAATTCCATTCTCAAGGTAGGGTGATCTTCAGGGGGTTAGCATTATTTTTTTTAAGGGGGATTGGGTGGGTTTTAGAGTAGGGTTGGGTGTGTGGGTGGTGGGTTGTAATGTTGGGGGGGTATTGTATTTTTTTTTACAGGTGAAAGAGCTGATTACTTTGGGGCAATGCCCCGCAAAAGGCCCTTTTAAGGGCTATTTGTAATTTAGTATAGGGTAGGGAATTTTATTATTTTGGGGGGCTTTTTTATTTTATTAGGGGGCTTAGATTAGGTGTAATTAGTTTAAAAATTTGTAATTTCTTTTTTATTTTCTGTAATTTAGTGTACTACCTGGACTCCTCGACCCAGCTCACACACTCCCACACACTCCCATCACTGCCCGGGCGCACCCCTGCTGGCGCGGCCTGACCTTCAGCCGGACCTCCATCTACTGCGACAGTTGCTACCTTACTCCGGAGGGTCGGGGCTCCGCTCCGGAGTATTTGTTCAGCTTACCTTAGACTTTCCCTGCTACCGACCAAGCTTCACTCTGCTGCACCGCTCCGTATGGTCGGGGATCCGCTCCGGAGTGCTCCGCTACTATCCCCTATTACGTGAGTGAGGCCATCCTCCATCTGGGGGCTTTTCCAGAATATCCCCAAAGAACCTGGTGATCCCGGAGCGATAACTAGCTAGGGCACCCGCACTTACCATTTGCACCTTCTAGAGTGACCTGCGGCCCCGGAGATAGGTCAGGTACTTTAGGTCCCTGAGGACTCACTGCTATCCAGACTGGGCCTTCTGCAGCAGGCCCTAAGGAAAAGGCGTGAACATCCGCCATCTTGGGGCCTCCTTACCCTCGCATCTGCTGAGCGTATAACCCAGCTGACAGGCGGACTCCCTGCTCTTGAGACTGCAACTATAAAGGTTCGCCAGCTTTACAACACAAGTGCCCTACAGCAAGTACCGGGTAAGATCTAGTCAGTTCAGCTGACATCCTTCTCTGCCTCCTGAGACCCCGGTGAGTAGGCTGCACATACATAACTTTTTCCAACAGCAGCTTGAACAGCAGGAGACATTACTATTACAGGGACTTTACTTATGCACACACCTGCTTAAGTGAAACACAACCACTGGGACATATTCCATCTTCTCTACAGTATTGGCCCTGTGCCATCTACATAGTCAGTACTGGTTATTTGAAAAATAACACTGGTGCCATTGTTTGTACCTGAGGCCCTGTCCTGCACAGCGTGACTTCTTAACCTCAGTGGGCCCTTAGTGTTTATTTATCGCTGCTGCGTCAGCTCAGGTGTCCTTGAGCATTAGCTCAAGGTGGAGTGTTGTCTTAAATTTTTTTTCTTTGCCTGCCTAACAATATTTACTCATTACAGGTTCTTAGATGGCATAAATGTGACAGACCTACAGACCCAAAGCTAAGTTCTGCACTATTTTACTGTTTGTCTAACCACTTCTATTTCCTATAGGTTGCCTTCTTCACAATCACTGTGTATTGTAATTGGATAGATGAGTGTAACCAAAATGTATTATCCCTCAAGACTCACCCTTTCCGGCCTAGCTTGACTAGGCTGGTCACCTCCACTTCCCCTTTCCCCTTCCTTCGGGTCGTATCCCCCTTCCCTGAGTCGAGAGGGACCATTGGTATTTTGGGTGAAGTCTGCCCGGCAACACTACCTATAGGGCAGTGTGTGACATCTACCCCCCATAGCAGTGCAGACCCTAACAATTCTGCTTTGATGTAATATATCTTGCAGATATGTAGGTTACCCTTTGATGCCAAGACCCCAGTCATCCTAATCAAAGCAGATCATTATAGTGCTATCTTGTACCTATAACCTTACTGAACATCCATGCAGAAGCAAAAAATGCCTCAAACCGTCAAAAGAAAACAAAAGCCCCTTAACACCCCTAAACGCACAGTGGTGGACCATTTTAGCAAGCCCCTCTCTAGATCCCAAGCTGGCTCAGATGAGGAACTCACAGATGCTAGTAGTTCAACTGAGACCCCTTGTGAGACTGCCCTGATTCAATCAGTGGGGCGCTCCTTACGCGCTGAACAGGAGGTTAACAACAACCTTATGGACTCTATCACTGCACTCCTGGCTTCCCACCATGATTCACTTACAAAGAAATTCGAGAAGAGCCATGCAGATTTGAAACGCGACATAGCCACCATAGGGGAGCGCACTGACATTATAGAGCGTAAGCAAGGAGACTTGATGATCGGCCACACCAACCTGCTCGGCTATTCCCAGTGCCTAGCTGAACAAATTACAGACCTAGAGGTCAAATTGGCTGACCTGGAGGACCGCACCCGGCGTAACAATATCCGGGTGAAGGGTATCCCGGAGACTGTCCCCCCCCAAGATCTGGACAAGTACCTTCGGGAGTTATTCACCACAGTCATTGGCCCTGAGGAAGGTCAGGAAATGCATAGGGCGCTGACACCCAGATCAGTGGAGGGAGACAAGCCAAGAGATGTTATAGCTCGGCTGCACTACTACACCTTCAGAGACAAATTGCTCCGGGCCCTTGCAGGCGGCAGAAACCTCCCAGGTCAATATTCTGACATACAAGTCTATCAAGATCTCTCTACACACAAACTTGACATTAGTTCAGTACTTTTACTACCTGGCTTTGTCTTCTTCAAACTTCCCTTACCACGTTAAAGTGTCATGTGTTGAATTGTCAAGACAATATTATTATCATTGATTACTGTTTGTTTACTGTTTTAATGACTTGCTCAGGTATATTGAAATTTGATAATGTTTTATTTTTACTGAGTTATGTTCTTGCTACACGAGGTTCATCGCACACTATAGGTAGTGAGACATATAAGACACAGAGAGAAGAAACCCAACATTAGTTTAGACTTGAAGCATGAGCCAAAAAAAGGCTGACTGGGGTTAGGCCTCGCACGCCGCCCCCCCCCCCACCCTAATAGTTGTGATCTCTTACTAGTAAGAGCACTCATTGAGATAGTGTAATATACACATCGTTACACACCCTGACAGTCCTTACAGCATCACATACAGACTGTAGAGAACAAGTGAAGCTCACCCCCCCTTCTTACTTTACTCATCCCTTCCCCCGCCTCTTTTTTCCTTGTTCCATAACTAGTCATTCCCTTCCTGCCCCCTCCCCCTTTCTTTGGCCCATAGGAGACTTAGACCCTACTGACCCCATGGCAACCATTACTGTGGCCACCCTTAATACTCAGGGATTAAATTCCCCTACTAAGCGAAGCCTCCTATCTAATTTTTTGAACTCCCACAGACTACACATTGTGTTCCTTCAGGAGACACATTGGGACAAAAAAATCAGACCTTTCCGTAACCCAGCTCACTACCCCATTTGTGAAACGGCTTCTTTCACTGAGAAAAAGAGAGGAGTAGCGATCCTGATTCACAGGGATGTCTGTTGTGCTATAGAGTAAGTGGACCGTGACCCTGAGGGTAGATACTTGATTTTGATCTGCACCCTAAATGGAATACTCTATACCTTAGCCTCAATCTACACCCCAAACGTTAAACAGATACCATTCTTGAGAAAAATTTTAAGGAGACTGGGCAAAGTTAGGAGGGACCACTTACTGATAGGAGGGGACTTGAATTTGGTTTGGGATCCCACTCTAGACAAAAAGACCCCTAAAGCTTGCCCCACTGACCGAAACCTCAATACCCAATCCAAAAAAGAGTTCATTGCTGAAAGCTAAGAACAAAATCCCCCTCGCAAAATTATATGCTGAATTAAGGCAAATTGAAATGAGTAACAAAAACACCCCTATGCCCACCCTAGCCGATCGGGTAGGCATTATTAGAGATCAGATCAATAAGAGAGAGCAGCTTCGTGTCCAAGCAAATCTATTGAGACTCAAACAGCTCTACTTCTATAAAGGGAATAAAGCTGATAGATTGCTCGCTCGTAAGCTCAGGGATTGTGCGGTCCAGGCTAGAATCCCTTCGATCTCTAAAGCAACGGGCGCAGTCCACTCACCAAAGGAAATAGGGAGGGCATTTGCTGACTATTACACCTCCCTATATAACTTAAAAAATGAATCTTTGGGGGCTGACGCGCATAGAGTGGCGACCCAGCAGTTTCTGGCAAAGTTAGACCTTCCCTCCTTAGACGCTGATTCAGTCGACCACCTAACTGCCCCGCTTACCCTAGAGGAAATCAAGACAGCCATCCTTGCCCTAAAACCCCACAAGGCACCGGGTCCTGACGGGTTCACGGGTCTATTCTATCGTACTTTTGTTCACCTGCTATCTCCTGTTTTACTTCGCCTTTACCAGGAGGTTATGGAAACTGGAGTCTTCCTTCCCGAATTCCTGGAGGCTAGTATTCTGACCATTCCCAAAGAGGGGAAGGACCCCACGCTCTGCGAGAGCTACAGGCCTATCTCACTAATTAATGTGGACGTGAAAGTCTATGCTAAGGTCCTGGCAACCAGACTCGGGAAACACCTGCCCTCACTGGTCCATTTGGACCAAGTGGGGTTTATCCAGGGTAGGCAAGGTACAGACAACACCCGCAGACTATTAAATATATTTATGGAAGCGGCTGATATGGGGCTGCCCCTCCTCACCTTGTCTATGGACGCGGAAAAAGCATTTGACAGGGTGGGGTGGGGAATATATGTTTTGCACCCTGGAGCGTTTTGGGATCCCCCTGATGTTCTGGATGGCTGTCACAGCCCTTTACACCTCCCTGACGGCTGTGGTCAAGGGTCTGGGCTTTTGTTCCCCTAAAATTGCCATCAGTAACGGGACCAGACAGGGGTGTCCCCTGTCCCCACTCCTTTTCGCGTTGGTGATGGAGCCGCTAGCGGAGGCAATCAGAGAAAACACCAGAGTTCAGGGCCTTCAGATTCATGATACCCTCCAGAAGTTAGCGCTTTTCGCTGACGATCTCACTCTTTTCCTAACGAACCCATTAGAGTCGCTGCCTCCCCTCCTGGAAATTATTGACACCTTTGGCAGAATATCGAATTACAAGATTAATGTCTCAAAAACAGAGGCCTACATGATACTCGTCGGGCAGGCAGAGCAGAGACGTCTTAGATGGTCTTATTCGTTCAAGTGGTCTATAGTCGGGATCAGACACTTGGGGGTCTTCCTGTCCCATGCAAAAGACAGTGATACAGGAAAATTACGCTACTCTGCTAAAGGGGGTTGAGATCAGGTTGAAATCTAAGAAATATGAGGAAATATCATGGATGGGCAGAATTGCTGCGCTAAAAATGATCATCCTCCCCAAGTTAACCTACATTATGCGGTGCATCCCCATCCCAGTACCGGAGCGGATCCTGTGCGGCTTCTAAACATTATTCAGTTCCTATGTTTGGGATAATAGGTGGCAGAGAGTGGCGGCAGCCACGCTCCAGGCACCAGTAGCCAGAGGTGGACTGGGCCTACCCAACGTCCAACTATATTACCAGGCGGCCATGATCTCACATGTTTCCGTGTGGGGACCAGCCCTACCTCCCACCAGATGGAGAGAGATAGAACAGGCTTCCCTACCAGCATACACTGATCTCTCAGACCTGCTATGGGTCCCCCAGCACTTAGCTTCGCGAACACCTGTCTCTAACCGACTCATCAAAAGTTGTCAAACAGCCTGGTTCCAACTGAGGCACAACCAATTGATAGCCCCGCACCCATCCCCCATTCACCCAGTCACGTCACTCTTACAGGGGCTGCCTAATGTCAGACTTACCCCCTGGAGGACTCTTGAGATTATTTCCTTAAGTGACTTCTACTTAAATGAGAATCTTCTCTCAAGCCAAGATATGATAGCCCCGTTTGACATCCCTTGTCACTTGGAATTTGATCTTATGAGACTTAGATCCCTTATGAAAGCCTGGAGATTCCTGACCGACAAAATCAGGGCCCCCACAATCTGGGAGATCAGATGGAAAGCAAACCTACAACTATACAAGCCCCTTACCGCTCACTACAAATCTCTTTTAGGGCCACCCACCCTTATAAAGACAAGACATATGACCTCCTGGGAAACTGAGTTAAGATTGACCTACACGTCCCTAGACTGGTCCAGGGCAATACAGTTGACTAAATCTGCACTCCATTGTGTCACAATGTATGAACTATACTTTAAGATCATTACTAGATGGCACTTAGTACTGACCAAGCTTCGGACTTTGTACCCTGGACACTCACCCCTAAGTTGGAGAGAGTGTGGCGATATTGGCATTCCGCTCCATGTGTGGTGGTCATGTGACAGACTACGACCACTTTGGTCTAAGACCTCTGCGACTTATGCAGCCCTAGAACTTCCGACGCCTGATGCCCCGGGCCTAGCCCCCCTGCATATTGGGGTAAAAAAGATACCGAAACACAAGAGATATCTGTTAGTCTACCTGTTGACATCTGTCAAGATGTTAATAGCCAGGAACTGAAAGAAACAGCATCCCCCAAGATGGCAGGCTGTGGTTGATTACCTGCACTACATTAAATCTATGGAAGACTATGTCTTTCGGATGAAAAACCAACTGATATCTTCAGCCAGATCTGGGAACCCTGGGAGACTCACCTCAAACTGACTCCATAACTGTTCCTCCCCCTGAACGCTGATGACCAACCTTTGTCTGTGACCCTTGCCGGCCTTAGAGGAAGCACCTCGCTGTGTTTGAACTGAGGTGCTTGCCCATAAAACATCCCCTCCCCCTCCCCCCCCACCCAGATGCCTTCCTTCCCCCCTTCTATACCCCCCCTCCCCATGGGGGTATGGGTGAATGAACCTAACATCCTAATTTCCATACATATATACTACGTATACCCATTATCTTCGCTACATGACTGCCAGGCCTACTAGGTATGGCATTTGTTGCTATACGTTACTTAAAACTTAAAAACTTAAATGTCCCTTCAGAATAACCAGAGCATAACAACCGAGACGTGCAGGTATGCACCAGAGAATTCCTAAATATTCCTTGTGACCTCTATACTAAGTGCATTGATCCTCCTTGAAAGCCATTCCTCTTATGTTCGATCGCGTGTACTTCCGCCTCTATCTATGTCAAAAGTTAATTGTGTTGTTATATGGTTTCTGCAATCTATTTATCAATAAAAATCTATTTAAAAAAAAAAAAAAAAATAATAAAAAGTCCACAAGTCAAATAACAAGCCAGGAGTCAAAACCAGAGCTGGTAGTCAGACGAGCCGAGTCAGGAGCCAAAGCGAATAGTCAGACGAGCCGGAATCAAGAACAAGGAAAACAGCAGAGTCAGGAACAAGCCAGGGATCAGGAACCAGGAAGGACGTCAGGCAGCCAGGTAATACACAGGAACTCTCACAAACAGGTCTGAGACAACGCAAAGGCAAAGCATACTGAACAGAGGCCCTTTAAATAATAAGTGATGACATCACAATTCTGAGACTGCAGAACTGCCGATAACTTGTCAGGATCCATGGAAAACCCTGCAATGGAGATAACATAACCTAGGAAGGTTACTTGAGTCTGATGGAACTCACATTTCTCGAGTTTACAAAACAGGCCATTCTCACGTAGTCTCTGAAGAACCCGTGTAACATCAGAATGATGAGCCTCAAGTGTGGGTGAGTGTATGAGGATGTCGTCTAAGTACACCACAACACACTGTTGCAACATATCTCGTAGGACATCATTAATAAATTCCTGAAAAACAGCAGGAGCATTACATAGGCCAAAGGGCATTACAAGATACTCATAATGCCCGCTCCTGGTCTTAAATGCTGTTTTCCATTCGTGGCCCTCCTTAATCCTAACGAGATTGTACGCTCCTCTCAAATCAAGTTTAGTAAAGACCGTAGCTCCCTTGAGGCGGTCAAAGAGTTCCGTAATGAGCGGAATAGGGTAAGCATTCTTAATGGTAAGACGATTAAGACCCCTATAATCAATGCATGGTCTTAACTCGCCACCCTTTTTCTTCACAAAGAAGAAGCCAGCCCCTGCAGGAGAGCAGGATTTGCGGATGATCCCCCGCAACAGAGCATCGACAACATACTCCTCCATAGCACAATTCTCTGCAATAGACAGAGGGTACACCCGCCCCGAGGAGGAATGGCTCCGGGTTGCAGGTCTATGGCACAATCGTAAGACCGGTGAGGAGGCAACGTACCGGCACGCACCTTGTCAAAAACATCTAGGAACTCTTGGTACTCCTCTGGCAATTGAGATACCGAAGAAGTGCACAAGACTTTAACTGGTTTCCGAAGACAAGTGGAAATACATTGCGGGGACCACAACAAAATTTCGTACCTGCGCCAGTCGAGACTGGGATTGTGCTTTTGTAGCCAGGAATAACCCAGAACAACCGGAAAATGCGGAGAGTTTATCACCTGGAACTGGAGGATTTCAAAATGGAGAGCCCCAACAGCCATGGACAACGGAGCAGTTTCGTGAGTAACGAGTGCGAGCTAAAGGGGCCTGCCATCAATGGCCTCAATAGCAAGCGGAACGGGCCGAGGCAAAACAGGATTGGAGTGCTTTGATACAAAAGCACTGTCAATGAAATAGCCTGCAGTACCGGAGTCAACAAGAGCCTGAGTGACTATGGAGGAGTCCACCCAGGAAAGGACAACCGTGACCAAAGGTTCCGGGGACGAGGATAATCCACCCAAGGTCTGCCCCTGACAGGACCTTAGGTGTGAGCGTTTCCCGGCCGTGTAGGACAAGACTTCAAAAGGTGGCCCTGTAACCCACAATAGAGGCAGAGCCCCTCCCTCCTCCTAAAGGCCCTCTCCGCCGCAGAGAGACTCGTGAATCACAACTGCATCGGCTAAGCAGTACCTGGTGACTCGGGACCAGGAGGCATGGGAGGAGAGGGAGGCATGGGTGGGAACGAACACGTAGGAGACAATGGAACAAGAGGCTTCCACAAGCACTCCTTGAAAGAGGGCCTCTCTCTGAGTCTGATGTCAATTAGGATCAAAAAGACACCAATGCCTCGAGATCCTCTGGTAAATCTCTGTCAGCAACTTCGTCTTTAATCGCATCAGAGAGCCTATGAAAGAAGGCGGCAACAAGGGCTTCATTGTTCCAACCTATCTCTGCAGCAAGCGTACGGAACTCAATGGCATACTGAGCAACAGATCTTGTACCTTGCTGAATGGACATGAGTCGTTTAGCAGCAGAGGAGGAGCGAGCCGGAACATCAAATACCCTTTCGAAAGGAGGCCACAAATTCAGGGTAATTTGAAATCACAGGTTTATTAGTCTCCCACAAGGGATTAGCCCAGGCAAGAGCTGTGTCAGAGAGTAACGAGATGAGAAATCCCACCTTAGCTCTGTCAGAGGGAAACGCCTGAGGTAACATCTCAAAGTAAATGCCCACCTGGTTCAAAAACCCTCTGCACTGAATAGGATCGCCTCCATATCGCTGAGGTAGAGGTGCAGAACCGGACGTCCTCCTGGTAGGCATAGTTGCAACATCGGAAACAGGAGCAGCCATAACTTGCGGGACAATTTGGTCCAAATGTGCAGTGCGAGTCAGCAGGGTTTGCAGGGCTAGTGCAAAGTGATCCAAGCGGTGATCCTGTACATCCATCCTGGAAATGATGGCAGGTAAATGTGGATAATTAGCACCATCAGTATTCATGGCCTTTGCGTAATGTCAGGGTGCCAGGAATCAGACTAAAGACGAGAAGTGCAAAAATAATCACACCTTTATTAATAGCCTCAAGTGTTGGTGAGTGTATGAGGATGTCGTCTAAGTACACCACAACACACTGTTGCAACATATCTCGTAGGACATAATTAATAAATTCCTGAAAAACAGCAGGAGCATTACATAGGCCAAAGGGCATTACAAGATACTCATAATGCCCACTCCTGGTCTTAAATGCTGTTTTCCATTCGTGGCCCTCCTTAATCCTAACGAGATTGTACGCTCCTCTCAAATCAAGTTTAGTAAAGACCATAGCTCCCTTGAGGCGGTCAAAGAGTTCCGTAATGAGCGGAATAGGGTAAGCATTCTTAATGGTAAGACGATTAAGACCCCTATAATCGATGCATGGTCTTAACTCGCTACCCTTTTTCTTCACAAAGAAGAAGCCAGCCCCTGCAGGAGAGCAGGATTTGCAGATGATCCCCCGCAACAGAGCATCGACAACATACTCCTCCATAGCACAATTCTCTGCTACAGACAGAGGGTACACCCGGCCCCGAGGAGGAATGGCTCCGGTTTGCAGGTCTATGGCACAATCGTAAGACCGGTGAGGAGGCAACGTACTGGCACGCACCTTGTCAAAAACATCTAGGAACTCTCGGTACTCCTCTGGCAATTGAGATACCGAAGAAGTGCACAAGACTTTAACTGGTTTCCGAAGACAAGTGGAAATACATTGCGGGGACCACGACAAAATTTCGGACCTGCGCCAGTCGAGACTGGGATTGTGCTTTTGGAGCCAGGAATAACCCAGAACAACTGGAAAATGCAGAGAGTTTATCACCTGGAACTGGAGGATTTCAAAATGGAGAGCCCCAACAGCCATGGACAACGGAGCAGTTTCGTGAGTAACGAGTGCGAGCTAAAGGGGCCTGCCATCAATGGCCTCAATAGCAAGCGGAACGGGCCGAGGCAAAACAGGATTGGAGTGCTTTGATACAAAAGCACTGTCAATGAAATAGCCCGCAGCACCGGAGTCAACAAGAGCCTGAGTGACTATGGAGGAGTCCACCCAGGAAAGGACAACCGTGACCAAAGGTTCCGGGGACGAGGATAATCCACCCAAGGTCTGCCCCCGACAGGACCTTAGGTGTGAGCGTTTCCGGGCCGTGTAGGACAAGACTTCAAAAGGTGGCCCTGTAACCCACAATAGAGGCAGAGCCCCTCCCTCCTCCTAAAGACCCTCTCCGCCGCAGAGAGACACGTGAATCAAAACTACATCGGCTAAGCAGTACCTGGTGACTCGGGACCAGGAGGCATGGGAGGAGAGGGAGGCATGGGTGGGAACGAACACGTAGGAGACAACGGAAAAAGAGGCTTCCACAAACACTCCTTGAAAGAGGGCCTCTCTCTGAGTCTGATGTCAATTAGGATCAAAAAGACACCAATGCCTCGAGATCCTCTGGTAAATCTCTGTCAGTAACTTCGTCTTTAATCGCATCAGAGAGCCTATGAAAGAAGGCGGCAACAAGGGCTTCATTGTTCCAACCTATCTCTGCAGCAAGCGTACGGAACTCAATGGCATACTGAGCAACAGATCTTGTACCTTGCTGAATGGACATGAGTCGTTTAGCAGCAGAGGAGGAGCGAGCCGGAACATCAAATACCCTTTGAAAGGAGGCCACAAATTCAGGGTAATTTGAAATCACAGGTTTATTAGTCTCCCACAAGGGATTAGCCCAGGCAAGAGCTGTGTCAGAGAGTAACGAGATGAGAAATCCCACCTTAGCTCTGTCAGAGGGAAACGCCTGAGGTAACATCTCAAAGTAAATGCCCACCTGGTTCAAAAACCCTCTGCAGTGAATAGGATCGCCTCCATATCGCTGAGGTAGAGGTGCAGAACCGGACGTCCTCCTGGTAGGCATAGGTGCAGCAGCGGAAACAGGAGCAGCCATAACTTGCAGGACAATTTGGTCCAAATGTGCAGTGCGAGTCAGCAGGGTTTGCAGGGCTAGTGCAAAGTGATCCAAGCGGTGATCCTGTACATCCATCTTGGAAATGATGGCAGGTAAATGTGGATAATTAGCACCATCAGTATTCATGGCCTTTGCGTAATGTCAGGGTGCCAGGAATCAGACTAAAGACGAGAAGTGCAAAAATAATCACACCTTTATTAATAGCAAAAAATAATAAAAAGTCCACAAGTCAAATAACAAGCCAGGAGTCAAAACCAGAACTGGTAGTCAGACGAGCCGAGTCAGGAGCCAAAGCGAATAGTCAGACGAGCCGGAATCAGGAACAAGGAAAACAGCAGAGTCAGGAACAAGCCATGGATCAGGAACCAGGAAGGACGTCAGGCAGCCAGGTAATACACATAAACTCTCACAAACAGGTCTGAGACAACGCAAAGCATACTGAACAGAGGCCCTTTAAATAATAAGTGATGACATCACAATTCTGAGACTGCATCCTGTCTCACATGGATGATGCACACCAGTCTGGCCATAAAAGGAAGTGCAGGTAATGAGCAGCATCCCCCACAATGCACCACAGTCAGGAACACACAGTCAGGAACAGTCAGGAAAAGAGGTGAGTAAAATGGCTGCCAGCAGCACATGGCAAACAAACAGTGAAAAAACCCTGACAAGGACAGACAAGGAGCCAGAACACTTACAGTTAAAGTGATAGTTGTGAAACGCTAGGATTTACCAGTGCAATAAATGAAGGGGACTTTCAGTCATGAAGTATAAAATACTTAATACTGAAAGTTCCTTTATTTGTCTGAAGCGTTTTCTGCGCTGAGCGCCTCAGGCAGCCCACGACAAAACAATATTTTGTAGTGAGGTGATCTTCGTGTTAGCTATCCGGCACAATGTCAGCAGGCCTCTTATTTGCTAAGAAATGGAAACGTCACCTCACTGAAAAATAGCATTCTGCTGTGGGCGGCCTGAGGTACTCAGCGCGGCAAATGCTTCAGACAAATAAAGGAACTTTCAGCATAAAGTATTTTATACTTTATTACTGAAAGTCCCCTTTATTTGTTCCACTGGTAAATCCTAGCATTTCACAAACGCTAGGATTTACTATCACTTTAAGTTCTACTCAGAAGCTCAATGGCAAACACGAGGGGAGGGGGCAAGAATTAACCATGATGAAAAGATATGTCTAATAGAGTGTGATTAAACAAAGTTTTTATTTGCAGCATCTTGTATAGAATGCACTGTGGGCTCAAATTAGGGAAGGTGCATGTAGTCATAGTTCAAAGACAAAGTCCAGGGCACTCTGCTCATTGTGATGCATTTCATTGTTGCATTACTTAGACAACTAAAGACTGACCAAGGCCATGAAGTGTATACGAGCAACATCCTTGCCATCCCAAATACTGACATGTTTGCAGATCCTAGAGAGCTGGAAAATGACTTGGAAAGTCAACAGATGCATTTCCGCTTTGCTAAGTCCCTTAAACAAAACTATTTGATGCAGTATCCCTGGTGCCCTGGACTTTATGTGTTTACCATCAATCTTAAGAAGCGTCAGTTTAAAGAACATGATTCTACGTGCCTTGTTTGTGAACTAGCAAATCTTCACAAATCCATAGATTCTTACTCTGTCTATTGACACCTGGTACCTTTAGAGGCTTTACCTTAAAACCTGGGAATAAAGCCCAAATGTTCTAAGAATGGGTTAAGCTATTTACAG
Organism: Bombina bombina; assembly: GCF_027579735.1. Classification (NCBI taxonomy): domain Eukaryota; kingdom Metazoa; phylum Chordata; class Amphibia; order Anura; family Bombinatoridae; genus Bombina; species Bombina bombina. Next base: position 683,584,264 of record NC_069500.1, on the reverse strand, counting down.
CTTGTAGCACATTCTGAATAGTACAGCACATGTCTAAGCAAACAAGTCAGTGTCTTTCACTTGTCTGTCTTATTTAAAAATGTCTTTAATAAAATATGTTTTTTTATTACTCTGTGTTCATCATCCAGCTAATCAGCAGTTGTTAAGTTTTCACTAGTCTCAGTCGTTAACCTTTTCTTGCAATATTTTTCTGCAAGCTTCCTTTTTCTGGATCTACACCAGTGAAGAATCTTCCTTTCAGAGAAATCCACTCCTCTCTCAGCAACACTATACATTTCCACAGCCTCTCTCACAAGCTTGCCTCTCACCCTCTATAAACGACTGATTCCTAGTATGTAGGGGTTAATGGTAAGTAGGGGACAATGCTACTGTTTATTATAAAATGCCTTACTGAGCGAGAAAACAACTCTCCCTCTCACAATGACATTCCTAACTTATATCACTTCAGTTTTACATCCACTTTTATTATTATTATTATTATCGGTTATTTGAAGAGCGCAAACAGATTCCGCAGCGCTATAAACAAATGCGGAGTACAACAAAACAATTATAGGGATCAAATGGGTAGAGGGCTCTGCCAAGACTCACACTGTTGTAGCCAGCTCTTAAGAAGGTGATCAACAAACAGCGGACTCTTAGGCTTACATGCTAAGGGGGTTCAGGGGATAGCAATGGAGGAGAGGAACTGGTATAAAGAAAGGTTAGCGTAGGTTGTATGCATCCCTGAACAGTAGAGTCTTTAGGGAGCGCTTGAAGCTTTCAAAACTAGGGGAAAGTCTTGTGGAGTGAGGCAGAGAGTTCCACAAGATGGGAGCCAGTCTGGAGAAGTCCTGTAAACGGGAGTGTGATGAGGTGACAAGAGAGGAGGAGAGTAGGGGGTCATGAGCAGAGCAAAGGGGACGGGAGGGAGAGTATCTGGAGACAAGGTCTGAGATATAGGGGGCAGCAGTGCAGTTGAGGGCTTTGTATGTCAGAGTGAGAATTTTGTGTTTGATCCTAGAGGCAAGAGGAAGCCAGTGAAGGGATTGGCAGAGAGGTGCAGCAAATGAAGAAGGACGTGCAAGGAAGATGAGCCTGGCAGAGGCATTCATTATGGATTGTAAAGGAGCTAGGCGGCAGGTGGGGAGACCAGAGAGGACAGAGTTGCAGTAATCGAGGTGGGAAAGGATGAGAGAGTGGATTAAAATCTTAGTTGTGTCTTATGTAAGGAATTGTCTAATTTTAGAGATGCTTTTGAGGTGGAAGCGGCAGGCTTTAGCCAAGGACTGAATGTGAGGAGTGAAAGATCTGAGTCAAATGTGACCCAGAGACATCGGGCATGCGGGGTAGGGGTAATGATTGAGTTGTTGACAGTTATAGAGAGATTGGGGGTGGAGATTTTGGAAGAAGGGGAGAAAATAAGGAGCTCAGTTTTGGAGAGATTTAGCTTGAGGTAGTGAGAGGATATCCAGGAAGAGATGTGAGAAAGAAAGTTAGTGATACGGGTTAGCTAAGAAGGAGATAGGTCTGGTGCAGAGAAGTAGATTTGGGTGTCGTTGGCATACAAATGATATTGGAAACCATGGGACTTTATTAGGGAACCTAGTGATGACGTGTAGATTGAGAAGAGAAGGGGACCGAGGGCAGAGCCTTGCGGTTCTCCAACAGAAAGTGGTGGTAAAGGTAAGGTTTGACAGGTAGGAAGAGAGCCACGAGAGGGCTGTGTCACAGATGCCAAAGGATTGGAGGGTTTGGAGCAAAAGAGGGTGGTCAACAGTGTCAAAGGCTGCAGACAGATCAAGGAGGATAAGCAGAGAGAAGTGTCCTCTTGATTTTGCTGTAAGTAGGTCGTTGGTAACCTTAACAATTGCTGTCTCTGTGGATTGATGGGGACGAAGTTCAGATTGCAGTGGGTCAAGGAGGGAATTTAATGTAAGGAAGTGAGATAGGCGTGCATATACTAGTTTTTCGAGAAGCTTTGAGGCAAGAGGGAGGAGGGAAATAGGGCGGTAGTTGGATGGGGAGGTAGGATCAAGGGAAGGTTTTTTGAGGATAGGTGTGACCAGTGCATGTTTCAGAGATGAGGGAAATATACCGGTGCTGAGGGAGAGGTTTAAAATGTGTGTGAGTATAGGGGTAAGGGTAGCAGAGATGGAGGGGAGTAGCTGTGAGGGGATAGGGTTAAGGGGACAGGTAGTGAGGTGAGAGCGCAGTATAAGTGCCAAAACTTCTTCCTCAGTAACAGGGGAGAATGAGCTAAGTTTAAGGTTATGTGGTTTGTGGTTGATTAAGAGCATTTGAGGGGGTGAGAGAATGGAATTATGTTGAGAGCTGATTTTGTTTCTGATGGAGTCGATTTTGTTAATGAAGTGGCTGGCAAAGTCTTGAGCTGACAGAGAAGTTGTATTAGGAGGTGGGGGAAGGCGGAGAAGAGTATTGAAAGTGGAGAACAGACGTTTTGGGTTTGAAGAAAGATTAGAGATAAGAGTAGAGAAGTAGTGTTGCAGGATAGTAGGAGTTCAAGATGAATTTGTAATGAAGAAAATCAGCTGAACTCCAAGACTTTCTCCAGTGCCGCTCAGCAGTACGGGAACATCTGTGTAGGTACCGTGTCAGAGGAGTATGCCAGGGCTGAGGATGAGTGTGTGATTTCCGAGCTATGGTAAGAGGGGCCAGATTGTCAAGGATGGATGTAAGGGTGGAATTATAGTGGCATATAGATTGTTCAGGGCAGGAAAAGCAGGAGAAGGATGAGAGGAGAGGTTTGAGGGAATTAGCAAGCTGTTGCTGATCTAATGACATAATGCTTCTGTGATGTTTGGTATGAGGAGTAGAAGGAGGGAGAGTTGTAGAGAGGGATGATATGTTGCAAGTAAAGAGATGGTGGTCAGAAAGAGGAAAGGGGGAGTTTGTGAAGTTTGAGAGAGTGCATCGATAGCTAAAGATCAGGTCCACTATACCCTTTCCTCACTGGACTTTCTCTGCTGAACCCATCTGCAAAAAATAAACATTCCCCCAAATATAAACCCCCAACCATCTGGACCCTCATTTTAGCATTCTCCACCTGGGTCTTCTTTTTTGTCTAAAGCCCTTACACTTCTCAAAAAGGGGTCTTATTTGAAGCCCTCTATTGGGATTATAAAACTGTCCTCAAAGTCTTCTTAAATACACATGCACATTATACAATATGAATAAGTAAAACAAATTCTACTTACAATTTTTTCAAAGTGAAGCATCAAAGTATTAAAAAATAAATATATCTGCGGGCGTGTCCATACAGCGATCCTGAGTGGTCGCATTTCCATGAGCTCTATCTAATAATCTGCCGATTATTAGAGGCATCTGACAGCTTAATATACGTCATTTTGTTGCCTTAAATCGTGGGGAGTAGACTGCAATAATTTTTGCTGTACTTTCGATATTGGAGCCCGGGATCGGACGATAAAGGCCTAGGGCGGCGGCTTACAATAGGTAACACTTCCCCCCTCGGAGTTCCGAGGTACTCAGCCTGAACTAGACAAACACATTGGAAATAAGCCTGCAATAGAACTATGATCAGCATCTAGAGAAGTTTGAGAAAATTCTGCAAACTCTGTTGGAAAAAGCTCCTTTGGATAATCTATTTGCAGTTTATAAGGGAAGCTTCTAATCTGAAATCGAAATCAATTCTTCCCAAGTTACCTCACATGACTCTGGAACTACGGTCATGGATCTTGGAGAGACTACCCTCACTTATGCATCACTGAAGACCTCAAAAAGCCTGGTATCAACAGTGGCATCTTTTGCAGAGTGGGTCCAAGAATACACTGGGAATGCTCTCCACAAGGATGACTTAAATTCAGCATTTAATCCGGATGACAACATTCTGATGCTTATGTGTAAACCAGACACTGCAAACAATACTAACACCCCAGCAAAAGATACTGCTGCAATGGAGGATAACAATATATTCCTTCAGACATCTCACTTAATTATTAAAGATCGGCTACAGCATGATAAAATTCCTTCTTATAAGATGAACCATATTCTCAAACTGCAAAATACAAACTTTCAGAGCACACCCGCAACAAATAAATAGCGGATGGACTCACATGACTCCTGTTTACACCACCCAAACTGCAGGTCAAGCCTTTGTTGTGATAGATAACATGGGGCCTCCAAATCAAACTTACAATTCTCAGGAACATTGGCCCTGATGGCTGGTACCATATTATGTTAAGCTCCAATATTCTATGCAGGGAAATCAACCATATAAGATGGCGACATGCAGGGTTACCGCGGTCCCTGTGCGATCTGCTTTGGGGTTAATGGCGCCATACCCAAAAAGCGATGATGATGGAGTCCCATGCCACCTCTTTTCTGAGATCCTTGGAACTTCACACAACCACGCTAGATCTCTCAGAAACATTGGGCTGCATCCTATTATGCCCAAATTCAGGATTCCTAAAGATTCTGACACACTTAGGACATGCATGCTTTACATTTAATATAAAGAATCTACCTCTGCGTTTAATGATAGTTGAATTGTGTTAACTTGTCATTGCTCATGGCGGCTCACAAAGTGACCCACATTTAGGTTTGCCATATCCTGTAATATCTAAAATGTCTGGGTCTTACTATTATTATGATGGGACTGTTCCTGTTATTAGAAATGGTTGCTTTGATTTGGTTTATTATCGCATATTACAGTTTATGTTTCCATTCATGTATGAGAACGTAGACTTTATTCTGTTTGATCATTTACATGGTTATTCCTTTTTTGTTTAGCTTGATGTTACCTTTGCAGTTACCAAACATCACCCTATATCTCTATTGGTAGTAATACAAAACGATATAAAGGGATACTGAACTCAAATTGTTTCTTTCATATTTCAGATAGAGCATGCAATTGTTAGCAACTTTCTAATTTACTCCTATTATCAATTTTCTTTGTTCTCTTGCTATCTTTATTTGAAAAAGAAGGCATCTAAGCTAAGGAGCCAGACAATTTTTGGTTCAGTACACTGGACAGCACTTTTTGGTGAATTTATCCACCAATCAGCAAGAACAACCCAGGTTGTTCACCAAAAATGGGCCGGCTTCTAACCTTACATTCCTGCTTTTCAAATGAAGATACCAAGAGAATGGAGAAAATTTGATAATAGGAGTAAACTAGAAAGTTGTTTAAAATTGCATGCTCTATCTGAGTCACAAAAGAAATACATTTGGGTTTACTATCCCTTTAAAGGGACACTGAACCCAAATTTTCACTTTCTTGATTCAGATAGAGCATGTAATTTTAACCAACTTTCTAATTTACTCCTATTATCAAATTTTCTTCAATCTCTTGGTATCTTTATTTAAAAAACAAGAATGTGAGTTTAGATGCCGTCCCATTTTTGGTGAATTTTTGGGTTGTTCTTGCTGATTTTTGGATACATTTACCCACCCATAAACAAGTGCTGTGCAGTGTCACTTTAACATCATCTTCAGATTGTTATGAAGATGCTTGTTTGTTAAAGGGACACTAAAGTCAAAATTAAACTTTCATGATTCAGATAGATCATGCAATTTAAAGCAACTTTCTAATTTACTCCTATTATCAATTTTTCTTCCTTCTTTTGGTATCTTTATTTGAAAAGCAGAAATGTATACTTAAAAAGCCGGACCATTTTTGGTTCAGCACCTGGGTTGCACTTGCTTGTTGGTGGCTAAATGTAGCCACCAATAAACAAGCGCTAGCCAGGGTTCTGAACCAAAAATGGGCCGGCTCCTTTGCTTACATTCCTACTTTTTCAAATAAAGATACCAAGAGAATGAAGAAAATTAATAATAGGAGTAAATTATAAACTTTTTTAAAATTGCATGCCCTATCTGAATCATGAAAGAAAGAAATTTGGGTTTACTATCCCTTTAAAGGGACACTGAACCCAAATTTTCACTTTCTTGATTCAGATAGGGCAAGCAACTTTCTAATTTACACCTATTATCAAATTTTCTTCAATTTCTTGGTATCTTTATTTGAAAAGCAAGAATGTGACTTTAGATACCGGACCATTTTTGGTGAACAACCTAGGTTGTTCTTGCTGATTTGTGGATACATTTACTCACCAATAAACAAGTGCTGTGCAGTGTCCTAAACCAAAAATAGTGTAGATGCCTTCTTTTTCAAATAAAGATAGAAAGAGAACGAGGAAAAATTGATAATAGGAGTAAATTAGAAAGTTGCATAAAAAAATTGCATGCTCGATCTGAATCACAAAAGAAAAAAATTTGGGTTCAGTGTCCCTTTAACTACACATAATTAAACATTTTATATTATAATCTCATACTGTTTAATAGTCCTTTAAGAGTTGTTTCAAACTAATGTGTAGCTGATGTGTACTAAAAACAACTCTCTCCTGCTTGACATGCTGCCACTGTTAATATGTTGGGATAGTCTTGTTTTTTTTGCCCCCCTCCCCCCACCAAAAATGTGGTCAACTCAAAAATGTGGACAACTCATTTGCTAATTGCTTTATATATATAAATAATAACAAGGGGGTAATTTTAAAAGATAAAAGACAGCTTTTGATCTGCTCTATGGCATATGGAGTTTTAGATCTTATCTGCAGTTAAGGAATCATAAACTGTTTCACTTCCCCTTTTTGAGACTAATTTGTGTTTCCAGATTTTGCACCAAATAAACTTTAGTAACAGAACTAGCACAATCCCAGGGGTCACATGTTTTGGGAGTTCCCATAACACAGTCCTTATTAACATGTAATGTAGTTTAAATTAATGAAGAAATTATATTCAGTAATGTAAAGTGTACTTTTGAGCAGGGATGACAAAAAACAGAGGAGGAGAAAGTAAAGTAGGAGGGGTGAAAGGGAGCTGATTCTACTCACTGGGTGTCACTCTTTACTTTCTTGCTAAACACTGCAACTAGCACGAATATTTACGGGTATGATTATATTAACTGTAATTCTGCACATGCAAAGGCTCCACTAATACTGAACACTAGACCAATAGATAGACTGTGTTCTGTAGCCAAGTCCCAGCCCTATGATCCACTCAGCTGCACATCTGGGAAACAGCTTGTTCAGGCTTCCAAGAGGTGAGGCCGCTGTCAGCATCCTGCTGCATACCGCTGTTTTGGAATCTCTGAAAGGGGAGGGTCGTAACCCCTCGTGGCAAGAGAACTGTGTAAGTTCTATTATGTTGTCTGTTTGTAGTTTGTACTTAGAGACGTCTGCAGAAAATGAATTCTGCTATTTCCCAGCAGGGGATGTGGGGGACACAAAGAAACGTCTCTTGGGTTTAAGCCAAATGGCCTTATTTTAACGCATATTCCCCGAAAGGAGAAGAAGGTAAAGTGTCACAATGACGTGGTGTTTGTAAATTGATTTTTAATTTTTTACAAAATACAAATGATCAGAGTTTGAACAATCTGTGAAATTAATTTATTGGTAGAACAGAGCTATTAAACCCTGAAATACTTATTCTGGGGACCCAAACATTTTTTTTATAGTAACATAATGTTGTGTGGCAGAGGTTATGATATGGATAGCTGAAGTCATTTTTAAAAAAAAAACATGTTAATTCCTTTAGTAAATAAAATTACATTTTCAAACAGGTGTTATTTTACAATTTGTGCTTTTTATGTGAGGGTGGGGTCATTAAAAACAGTGAAATAGTTTATATGCTTGAGCAATAATAAAGAACACGGGCACATTCCTTTGCAAATGCAAACGTGTAGTTCAGAATGTATTCACAAAATTCCATTAAACTTAGTAGTTGATGAAGATAGAATAAATACATGAATCAATCTTTCACATGGTAACTGGCTACTTATATACAGTTTCATAATTAGCTAAGCAAATTGAGTGAGGATAATTATCTTTATTTCTGGTAACCATCTACAATTTTGAAAAACACTGATATAATCAAGCATAAAAACGTGTGCACCAACCATGCCTTTTCTCTTCGTTCTAAAACAGCGATAGATGTGGTAAATACATGCAAATCTGAAAATGTTGTTCAGATATTTTGATAAAAGAAACCTGCTTTTGAATTAAACAGACAAGACACTGCAACCTATATTTCTTTATTTTTGGGTAAATAATTCTGCCTAGTTTTAAAATATAATTATTCTTTATTGTATAAAGCATTAACACTTTCTGTGCACTGTATAAATAGAGATTATATAATTTTCAACTACACAAAAAGACTACATTTTCTAAGGCTGTATATATGTTCTTAGGCTAAGTAAAGAATATTTTCTTTACATATTTTACTGGCAAATTTGCTTACTAGTTTTGTCAGTTTTAAAGTGATACCCTAAAATGTGCACTATGTGCTGGTTTTAACACTCCATCACTTGCTAATAGTTACTCAATAATAATGAGATGGCCTCAGGTCTTTTCCCTCCAGTTGTCCCAACTGCATGTTTATTTAATTATGCAGGAAAATGTATCAGGCTGCAGGCAGATACGTTCTCAAGTAGAGAACCTGTCTGCCTGCAATTGAGACTTGTACATTCACGCCACCTGCTCCAAACAGCCAGTCATGTGAGAGCAGGGCCTGTCAATCACCCTGATTGCTAAAGTTTGTGGTGATTTATATCTGCCACCTTTGAGGAAATACTTCTTAAATTTGTGATTAGCTAGCCTGCATTGCAATGTGTCAAAAGCTGCAAATAAATCTACTTTTATATTATAGTGCATTGCAACGGCTTCTTGTCTGTACTGAACATCAGGTTTACCAGACTTTTTAGAATATTAGGAGGCTCACCCTGTATTATGTGTTCTGACATTTCTTAGAAGGGATTTCCCAAGGAAATTCAACACAACTAGGTGGTGTGTTAGAGGAGGTTAGGGAAACTTGGGGTGTGATGATCAAAACTCACTAGCATTCAAAATATTTATTTAAAAATAAGTAAAAATATATATATATGAATGCGGAAGAAGGCAGTCAGGGACAGATTTCTTCTTCTGAAAGTGCAGCACACTAAGATCTGTGCAAATCCAGATCTTAGTGCAACAAAATGTGAAAAGAGCCGAATACCGCGTGCAGAGTAAATGAAACTGCCAAATACACGTCTACTGCATAGCAAGATAAAAAGCTTTCATTGTAATTTTTTATTTATTATTTCAGGTGCCTTGCTGAGGCTTTTTTGATAATCTTGCTTGACCAGAAAACACTAGAGAATTAAGCCCCCTTGGTATCAAAAGGACCTCTCTTGGGGCCCGGTTCTCTAAATCTGATCTGGCTGGATTCTATAAGAAGCATTGTCAGCATGACGAAGCCCCTTATTTTTACCTTGGGAACTGTGTATCTCAGGAAGTTCACTTATATCCTTTATGTGAAGGACATGAGAGGCGCTCAAATTACATTATAGTGCTCAGTAAAATAAGTTGAGGACTTCTCCCAAGGCTGTGGAGTTTTTGAGATTTAGGCCCTTGATCCTTTATTCTGAACAGGTATTTCTCTGTAATATCACCACTCTCTAGCTGGCTCACAAGGGCTATAAGATCTAAAGGCCTACAAAATGCAGGCTACTCTAGTTCTGTTCTAGTTACCTTAATCTAAGGTAGCCTATAAGGGAGGTTCTAGACCATAAAATTAAGGGAGAAATAAGTTGATAAAGCTAAGTAGGTGTAGGGGGTTCAGATGGATAGCATTATCTTGTACTATCTATTTACTTAAAAAAAAATTCCACCTTCTTTCATCTTTACCAACCTAGCTCTGTGTAGAAGACTGGACTTGTATACAAAGGCCCTCTCTTGCACAGTTTGGGTCACCTGGCACCATTGAGGTCTGGGAGTGCATTATTGAATGATGAGGGTGAAAACTCCTTCCTACTTCTCTAGGAACTATCTTATAACTTCTACTCTAATAGGTAGATTTGTGAAGCTGCATTCACTGCTTTTTTTTCTTTTCGGAGTAGAGCATAAGTGAGCCTACGGCCACATATTAAAGAAGCAGAAACTGCTTCTTTTGCCTCTCGGCCTCCTCAGAAGTGGCAAGATCAATTAACCCGACACTCACTTGTTAGGGTGGATTAACATGCCCTGCTTTTGTTCAATTGGTTAGACAGGAGCAGCATTGCACAAGAAACCTCTTGTGCAATGTTAAAGTGATGGTAAACTCTCCCCTTTATAAAATCAGATCTGGAATGTTAGTGATATTTTATATGGAGTTTAATTCATCAGTTGAAATGAAGATGCACTATAAATTTAGTTTTTAATATAGATATGAAATTCAAATACCCTGCACTTCACCATTTACTTCAAAAGTCAATTTTTCTGTGAGCTAACGATTTGAATTGTTCTCCAATTAGTGCTCTAGCTACAACAAAAGTGCCATATGGGGCAAGCGTTGATTATACAAGACTTCAAACCGTTAGTTTACAGAAAAATTGACTTTTGAAATGGGTGGCGGATTGCGGTGTATTTTAATTTCATATCTATATTAAAAAGTAAGTTACAGCACATCTTCCTTACAGCTGATTAATTAATCTCCATCTAATCTAAAATATCACTAACATTCCAGACCTAATTTTAAAAATGGAAGGGTTTACCATCACTTTAAATTTCCCCATGTGAGTCAGCATTGCAAGTGGCCAGGTTCACTACTTACAAACCTGTCCGCCTGTAATGATGATACATTATGCCCTAAATAAGCATGAACTGTTTTCTGTCTATTCAAATAGCTGTTCTTGTCTGACTAAAAAAACAGTCCCTTGTTCTGACCATAAACTCCAGAGTGAAACAGACTTTACTAACACATTCTTGTAGGAAGGTATAACTAACATTCGGCTAGTTTACAAGGTTTGTCGGTAAAAACTTGCGTTGCTAACGAGCCTTTTTTTTCCAGCGCACACTTTAAACAACGCTGGTATTACAAGTTTTCTGAATGGCTGCGTTAGCCTCAGAAAAGTGAGCGTTGAGCAAATTTAGCGCCACTTCTACCTGTAATACCAGCGTTGCTTACGGTAGCGGTAAGCTGGCAAAACGTGCTCGTGCACGATTTCCCCATAGGATACAATGGGGCTGAGATGACTGAAAAAAAACCTAACACCTGCAAAAAAGCAGCGTTCCGCTTCTAACGCAGCCCCATTGTTTCCTATGAGGAAATACTTTCTAAGTCTACACCTAACACCCTAACATGAACCCCCGAGTCTAAACACCCCTAACCTTACAATTATTAACCCCTAATATACCCCCCCGACATCGTCGCCACCTGCATTATATTATTAACCCCTAATCTGCCGCTCCGGACACCGCCGCCACTTACATTATACCTATGAACCCCTAATCTGCTGCCCCTAACGTCGCCGACACCTACATTATATTTATTAACCCCTAATCTGCCGCCCCCAACGTCGCCGCCACCTACCTACAATTATTAACCCCTAATCTGCCGTCCCAAACGTCGCAGCTACTATATTAAATGTATTAACCCCTAAACCTAAGTCTAACCCTAACACCCCTAATCTATTTTTAATAAATCTAAATAAAATTACTATAATTAAATAAATTATTCCTATTTAAAAATAAATACTTACCTATAAAATAAACCATAAGATAGCTACAATATAACTAATAATTACATTGTAGCTATTTTAGAATTTATATTTATTTTACAGGCAACTTTGTATTTATTTTAACTAGGTACAATAGCTATTAAATAGTTAATAACTATGTAATAGCTACCTAGTTAAAATAATTACAAAATTACCTGTAAAATAAATCCTAACCTAAGTTACAAATACACCTAACACTACACTATCAATAAATTAATTAAATAAATTAACTTCAATTATCTAAAATAAAATACAAAAATATTACAAGACGTTTAATCTAATTACACCTAATCTAATCCCCCTAATAAAATAAAAAAGCCCCCCAAAATAATAAAATTCCCTATCGAAAACTAAATTACATATAGCGCTTAAAACGGCCTTTTGCGGGGGATTGCCCCAAAGTAATCCGCTCTTTTACCTGTAAAAAAAGAAATACAATACCCCCCCAACATTACAACCCATCACTCACACACCCCTACTCTAAAACCCACCCGATCCCCCCTTAAAAAAAGGTTCCTTTAAATGACGTCATCCAAGATGGCGTCCCTCAAATTCCGATTGGCTGATAGGATTCTATCAGCCAATCGGAATTCGAGGGACGCCATCTTGGATGACGTCATTTAAAGGAACCTTCATTCAGTGTTAGGACATTGGAAGAAGAGGATGGCTCCGCGTCGGCTGGATTGAAGATGGACCCTCTCCGATTGATTGAAGATAGAAGATGCTCCTTGGATGAAGACTTCTGCCGCTTGGAGGACCTCTTCTGGCCGGATTCGATGAAGACTTCTGGCCGGATCGGATGAAGACTTGTGCCGGTCCGGATGTCCTCTTCTGCCCCATCGGTGCCCGGCTGGGTGAAGACGGCTCAAGGTAGGGGGATCTTCAATGGGGTAGTGTTAGGTTTTTTTTAAGGGGGGATCGGGTGGGTTTTAGAGTAGGCGTGTGTGGGTTGTAATGTTGGGGGGTATTGTATTTCTTTTTTTTACAGGTAAAAGAGCTGATTACTTTGGGGCAATGCCCCGCAAAAAGCCCTTTTAAGGGCTGGTAAAAGAGTTAATTACTTTGGGGCAATGCCATGCAAAAGGCCATTTTAAGGGCTATTTGTAATTTAGTTTAGGATAGGGAATTTTATTTTGGGGGGCTTTTTATTTTATTAGGGGGATTAGATTAGGTGTAATTAGATTAAACTTCTTGTAATATTTTTTTATTTTTTGTAATTTAGTGTTTGGTTTTTTTTGTACTATAGTTTAGTTTATTTAATTGTATTTTATTTTAGATAATTGTAGTTAATTTATTTAATTAATTTATTGATAGTGTAGTGTTAGGTGTATTTGTAACTTAGGTTAGGATTTATTTTACAGGAAATTTTGTAATTATTTTAACTAGGTAGCTATTAAATAGTTATTAACTATTTAATAGCTATTGTACCTAGTTAAAATAAATACAAAGTTGCCTGTAAAATAAATATAAATCCTAAAATAGCTACAATGTAATTATTAGTTATATTGTAGCTATCTTATGGTTTATTTTATAGGTTAGTATTTTATTTTTAAATAGCAATACTTTATTTAATTATAGTAATTTTATTTAGATTTATTAAAAATAGATTTAAGTTAGGGGGGTGTTAGGGTTAGACTTAGGTTTAGGGGTTAATACATTTAATATAGTAGCGGTGACGTTGACGGCGGAAGATTAGGGGTTAATAAATTTAATATAGTTGCAGCGACGTTGGGGGGGCAGCTTAGGGGTTAATAAATATAATGTAGGTGTCGGCGATGTTAGGGGCAGCAGATTAGGGGTTCATAGGTATAATTTAGGTGGCGGCGATGTCCGGTCGGCAGATTAGGGGTTAAATAATTTTATTATAGTGTTTGCAATATGGGGGGGCCTCGGTTTAGGGGTTAATAGGTAGTTTATGGGTGTTAGTGTACTTTTTAGCACTGTAGTTAAGAGCTTTATGTTCCGGCGTTAGCCCATAAAACTCTTAAAGGGACAGTTTACTCAAAACTTTTCTCCCCTTTAATTTGTTCCCAATGATCCACTTTACCTGCTGGAGTGTATTAAATTGTTTACAAGTAGCTCCTTTACCCTTATATTGGCTTTTAAAATTGTTAATTTAGCATGTGGTATCCCCACCTATTCTGAAAGTTTGTGGCCGCGCGTACCAGGTATAGATAAGCTTTGTTAACACAGCCAGCAGAAGAAATTACACTCCCAGTGTGATAAAGCAGAGATAAGGTAATGAAATGTTGATTTTCCATTGTTCTCTCAAAGTATTGGTGATTGTTTTAAGGACAGATATAAGATAAAGAAGCAGGTATATGTGCACAATGTGATACAGTAATGAGATCTGATTATACCTACAAGCTCAACCCATTTTATTAGGCTGTGGCTTCAAAACACAAAATCAGAGCTTTAATATACAGAAATAAACCTTAAAAAGCTAATTTTCATACATTTTTTACTCTGCAGTTGGTAAAAAAAGCAATTGTAAACACATTAAAGGAAAAACTATTTTACAGTATACTGTCCCTTTAACTACTGACTTTTATATGCGGTAGGAGTCTTGGAGGTAGAGGCTGTACCGCTCACTTCTTCCAAGACTTGTAATACCAGCATTAGCCAAATCCCATTAAAAATATAGGATACGCAATTGACGTAAGGGGATTTGCGGTATGGAAAAGTCACAGAATAAAAGTGAGCAGTACACCTGTACCTGTCAGACTTGTAAGGACCCCTTAATGCTGCTTTTTAAAGGTAACGCCGAACTCGTAATCTAGCCGATTGTTAATGAAAAACGCTCAATCACTGTGAAACAATTTAGAAATTTCTGAAAGAAAATAAATTCCTAGCAGTTATCAGCAAACTCCAAATAAGTATTTAAATGAACAGTCTAAATACACCAGCATTTTTATTGTTTAAAAAGATAGCTAATCCCTTTATTACCCATTCCCTATTTTTAAATAACCAGCACAGTTATATAAATACACTTTTTACCTCTGTGATTACCTTGTATCTAAGCCTCTGCAAACTGCCCCCTTATTTCAGTTCTTTTGACAGACATGCATTTTAGCCAATCAGTCCTGGCTCATAGGAACTCCATGTGCGTGAGCACAGTGTTATCTATATGACACACATGAACTAACACCCTCTAGTGGTAAAAAAAACTGTCAAAATGCCCTGAGAGAAGAGGTGGCCTTCAAGGGCTTATAAATTAGCATATGAACCTCCTAGGTTTAGCTTTTTTACTAAGAATACCAAGTGAACAAAGCAAAATTGGTGATAAAAGTAAATTGGAAAATTGTTTAAAATTACATTCTTTATCTGAATCATGAAAGTTTATTTTGGACTAGACTGTCCCTTTAATAAATGTTTTTATAATCTTTTGTATACGCATGCAAAGTTTATATACAGTCTATAACAATTCTTTCAAAGCTGTATAAGTCTATATCAAATGTGCAAGCTGAGGTCCAGGGGCCACAGTGCAATGCTTCAATGCTTTTTTATTTGAAACACTTAGGTTACCGTGCCCTTTTGCCTTGCAGAGAATGCTCCTCACCTCTTCAGCTGGCACTTTTCAGATCTGCATCTGCATGTGTAGGTTTTAAGCATTTCTCTCAATAAACTACTCAAAATAAATAAATGGGTGTATAGATTCTCTGTTTACATATTCACAACTTTAAATATACCCTTGTTAGTCATTTTCGGAAGCACAACAGTGTAGCTCTAAAATGCTTTTTATCTGGCTTCCACATTCCACCCCTGCAACTATTTAAATTTCTGATATCATTGTATGTGGGGGAAGTCAATGTTACTGTATCTCTGTATATAGTTTTTACTACTTATCTTACTAAACAATTGTACTTTTTTTGTCTGTTCATTTAGGGCTAGAATACAAGTGGAGTGCTAATTTATCACGCGTCTGCAAACGGGCACATTCGTCCGTTTACGGGCGCACAATAAATAACCATTTTTTTTTAAATATCCCTCCAAGTGCCCCTAAAATAACATGTGAGATCCTTTTTTAAAAAAACAAAACAAAAAAAACTGCACTAAGCAGTTTGTAGGGGCTAAAGTTGGTGGGTGTGGGGGTGTGCCTTTACTTCGCAGTCAATGGGGACTGTGTGCTCCCAGTAAATATATATGTATATATTCAAATATTTATATTTGCTGCCCATTGCTCTTCAACTTACTCCCTTCACTGTGCTAGTTCTCATGCTGTGTCTGACGGCATAAGAACAAGTTTCCTTGTGGAGCCTATGGAAGCGCGCTCTTGTGAGTGCAATGCTTCTGTGCAATGCGAGGTTGCGTTTTGCATTGCACTTCACTTGTAATATCAACACACATTTGTGTGTGCTGGTATTACTAAATTGAGGGCAAATATCATGTAAACTAGCCCTTAATGTTTAAAATGTGTTCACTGACTAAACGAACGAAAATAATTACAATGTAACCCCTTAAGGGGACAGCAAACGGCTTGTAATCACATTTCTCTGCATTCTTCCAACAGAATAACAGATCAGTGGTCTCAACATTATTAGAACATATTAACTTCTTGTTTGCTGCAATTGTTTTTCAATGTTCAAACTCCACCAACACATTCCTTATTTGGAGGAGCCAATTTAGACTTGAGTCTGGAGATGAAACAGGCTTTGCCACTGCCATTGTGTTAACAATCCATATTTCTCTTGTAAGATATATCAAGTCCACGGATTCATCCATATTTGTGGGATATTTTCCTTCCTTACAGGAAGTGGCAAAGAGAGCACCACAGCAGAGCTGTCTATATAGCTCCTCCCTTAGCTCCACCCCCCAGTCATTCTCTTTGCTTACTCTAAGTACTAGGAAGGGTAAAGTGAGTGTGGTGACAAAAATGTTAGTTTTTATTTTCTCAAGCAAAAGTTTGTTATTTTAAATTACCAGTGTGTACTATTCACCCTCTTGCAGAAAAGGGATGAAGATTTCTGCAACTAAGATCCACTACTGTTCTCACAAGGGCTGAGGAGTACAGGAAAACTTCAGTTGGGGGAACGGTTTGCATGCTAAGCTGCATTGAGGTATGTTCAGTCAATTTTTTTCTAGACAGACTGTGATAATTCTAGAAAAGGCTGGCAATATCCCCATGAGGGAAGGGTAAGCTGCATTCAGACACTTAATCCCAGCTTGCATAAAGGGCTCAGTTGTTAGGAAAAACGTTTTTTTTATTGAAAACTTAACGTTTTTTGAGGGACTTTAAGGGGTCTTTGTGGCTTATTTAAGGGTTATTAACCCACATGGCTAGTTAGAAACACTTTGGTGTGTTTCTTTTAGGCCCCACTAACATTGAGTGAGGTGGGAGGGGCCTATCTTCGCGCCTCAGTTGCGCAGTTTCTTTTACTCTGAAGACATCCAGCTGCTTCTCCAGAGGGTCCTGCTGTGTTTGAGGCCCTAAAAGAAGTTTTCCCCCCCCCACAAATCTTTCCTAAAGGGCAGGTAGGCGCCACAGCAGAGCTGTGGCAAGGTGCTGAACGTTTTTATACCGGTTTTTGACGTTTTGTCAATCCGGTTTTTACATTAAGGGGTTAATCGTTTATTTGTCTGGCTGTGCAAACTTACTAAGGCTTTATGATACTACTGTAAACATTTCGTAAAGTTTACTGCTTTTTTACACTGTTTTACAGAGTTTGTGCATCTTTTTTTCTCTTAAAGGCACAGTACCGTTTTTTTCTAAGTATTATTTACTTTGAATAAAGTGTTTTCCAAGCTTGCTTGTTTCATTACTAGCCTGTTTAACATGTCTGACACCAAGGTAAATCCTTGTTCAATGTGTTTAGAAGCCATTGTGGAACCCCCTCTTAGAATGTGTCCCACTTGCACTGATATGTCTATAAATTATAAAGAGCATATTTTAGCACTTAAAAATATAGCAATAGATGATTCTCAGACAGAAGGAAATGCGGGTTTGCCATCTAGCTCTCCCCAAGTGTCACAACCAGTAACGCCCGCACAAGTGACGCCAAGTACCTCTAGTGCGTCAACTTCATTTACTTTAGAAGACATGGCCACAGTTATGAATACAACCCTCACAGAGGTTTTATCTAAACTGCCTGGTTTACAAGGAAAGCGTGAGAGCTCTGGGTTAAGAACAAATGCTGAGCCTTCTGACGCTTTAGTAGCCGTATCCGATATACCCTCACAATGTTCTGAAGTAGGGGTAAGGGATTTGCTATCTGAGGGAGAGATTTCTGATTCAGGAAAGACGCTCCCTCAGACAGATTCTGATATGACTGCCTTTAAATTTAAGCTTGAACACCTCCGCTTGTTGCTCAGGGAGGTATTAGCGACTCTGGATGATTGTGACCCTATAGTGGTCCCAGAGAAATTGTGTAAAATGGACAAATACTTAGAGGTTCCTGTTTACACTGATGTTTTTCCAGTCCCTAAGAGGAGTGGGATAGACCAGGTATTCCGTTCGCTCGCCCTCCTGTTTTTAAGAAAATGTTTCCCATATCTGACACCATACGGGACTCGTGGCAGACGGTTCCAAAGGTGGAGGGAGCTATTTCTACTCTCGCTAAGCGTACAACTATACCTATCGAAGACAGTTGTGCTTTCAAAGATCCTATGGATAAAAAATTAGAGGGTCTCCTGAAGAAAATTTTTGTTCATCAAGGTTTTCTTCTCCAACCTATTGCATGCATTGTTCCTGTAACTACTGCAGCTGCTTTCTGGTTCGAGGCTCTAGAAAAGGCTCTTCAGATGGAGACTCCATTAGAGGATATTATGGATAGAATTAAGGCCCTTAAGTTGGCTAATTCTTTCATTACAGATGCCGCTTTCCAACTGGCTAAATTAGCGGCAAAGAATTCAGGTTTTGCCATTTTAGCACGCAGGGCGTTATCGCTTAAGTCCTGGTCTGCTGATGTGTCATCAAAATCTAAACTTTTGAACATCCCTTTCAAAGGAAAGAACCTATTCGGGCCTGAACTGAAAGAGATTATTTCAGACATCACTGGAGGGAAAGGCCATGCCCTCCCTCAGGATAAAACGAAAATGAGGACCAAACAAAATAATTTTCGTTCCTTTTGGAACTTTAAGGGTGGTTCCGCTTCAGCTTTCCCTGCTGCAAAGCAAGAGGGAAATTTTGCCCAATCCAAGTCAGTCTGGAGACCTAACCAGGCTTGGAACAAGGGTGAACAGGCCAAGAAGCCTGCTGCTGCCTCCAAGACAGCATGAAGGGGTAGCCCCCGATCCGGGACCGGATCTAGTAGGGGGCAGACTCTCTCTCTTCGCTCAGGCTTGGGCAAGAGATGTTCACGATTCCTGGGCTTTAGAAATTGTGTCCCAGGGATATCTTCTGGACTTCAAAGACTCCCCCCCCCCCCCCGAGGGGGAGATTTCACATTTCTCAATTGTCTGCAAACCAGACAAAGAGAGAGGCGTTCTTATGCTGTGTAGAAGACCTGCATACCATGGGAGTGATCCGCCCAGTTCCAAAAGCAGAACAAGGGCTAGGTTTTTACTCAAACCTGTTTGTGGTTCCCAAAAAAGAGGGAACTTTCAGACCAATCTTGGATCTCAAAATTCTAAACAAATTCCTCAGAGTACCATCATTCAAGATGGAGACTATTCGGACTATTCTACCTCTGACTACCGTGGACTTAAAGGATGCGTATCTACACATCCCTATTCACAGAGATCATCATCAATTCCTCAGATTCGCCTTTCTGGACAGGCATTACCAGTTTGTGGCCCTTCCCTTCAGGTTGGCCACGGCTCCCAGAATTTTCACAAAGGTGCTAGGGTCATAGCAGTGGCGCCTTATCTAGACGACATCTTAATTCAGGCGTCGACTTTCCAGCTAACCAAGTCTCACACGGACATCGTGTTCACTTTTCTGAGAACTCACGGGTGGAAGGTGAACATAAAAAAAAGAGTTCTCTCTTCCCTCTCACAAGAGTTTCCTTCCTAGGGACTCTGATAGACTCGGTAGAAATGAAAATATTCCTGACGGAGGTCAGAAAATCAAAACTTTTAACCACTTGCCGAGCCATCCTCGGCCATCAGTGGCTCAGTGTATGGAGGTAATCGGACTCATGGTAGCGGCAATGGACATAGTTCCTTTTGCCCGCCTACACCTCAGACCACTGCAACTATGCATGCTCAAACAGTGGAATGGGGATTATGCAGATTTATCTCCTCAAATACATCTGGATCAGGAGACAAGAGATTCTCTTCTCTGGTGGTTGTCTCAGGACCACCTGTCTCAGGGAATGTGTTTCTGCAGGCCAGAGTGGCTCATAGTAACGACAGATGCCAGCCTGCTGGGCTGGGGTGCAGTCTGGAACTCCCTGAAAGCACAGGGCTTATGGTCTCGGGAGGAAACTCTCCTCCCGATAAACATTCTAGAACTGAGAGCGATATTCAATGTGCTTCAGGCGTGGCCTCAGCTAGCTGCGGCCAAATTCATCAGATTTCAGTCGGACAACATCACGACTGTAGCTTATATCAATCATCAAGGAGGAACACGGAGTTCTCTAGCGATGATGGAGGTAACCAAAATAATCCGATGGGCGGAGACTCACTCTTGCCATCTTTCAGCAATCCATATCCCAGGGGTAGAGAACTGGGAGGCGTATTTCCACGTCGTCAGACTTTTCATCCGGGGGAGTGGGAGCTCCATCCGGAAGTATTTGCCCAGCTGACTCAGCTATGGGGCACACCAGAATTGGATCTGATGGCATCCCGTCAGAACGCCAAGCTTCCTTGTTACGGGTCCAGGTCCCGGGATCCCCAGGCAGTACTGATAGATGCTCTAGCAGTGCCCTGGTCCTTCAATCTGGCCTCTGTATTTCAACCGTTTCCTCTCCTCCCACGTCTGGTTGCCAGAATCAAGCAGGAGAGAGCTTCAGTGATTCTGATAGCACCTGCGTGGCCACGCAGGACTTGGTGTGCAGACCTAGTGGACATGTCATCTGTTCCACCGTGGACTCTGCCGATGAGGCAGGACCTTCTAATCCAAGGTCCATTCAAGCATCCAAATCTAATTTCTCTGCGTCTGACTGCTTGGAGATTGAACGCCTGAAAAAATCTATCATAAGATTTGGCGCAAATACCTTTATTGGTGTGAATCCAAGGGTTACTCATAGAGTAGGATTCCTAGAATATTGTCTTTTCTCTAAGAAGGATTGGAGAAGGGATTATCATCTAGCTCCTTAAAATGACAGATATCTGCTTTGTCTATTCTTTTACACAAACGTCTGGCGGATGTCCCAGACGTTCAAGCGTTTAGTCAGGATCAAGCCTGTATTTAAACCCTTTGCTCCGCCATGGAGCCTAAACTTAGTTCTTAAAGTTCTTCAAGGGGTTCAGTTTGAACCTATGCATTCCATAGATATTAAGCTTCTATCTTGGAAAGTTCTGTTTTTAGTAGCTATCTCTTCGGCTCGAAGAGTTTCTCTGCTTTACAGTGTGACTCACCTTACCTTGTTTTCCATGCAGATAATGTGGTTTTGCGTACCAAACCTGGATTCCTTCCTAAGGTTGTTTCTAATAGGAATATCAATCAGGAAATTGTTGTTCCTTCACTGTGTCCTAATCTTTCATCAAAGGAGGAACGTCTATTGCACAATCTTGATGTGGTTCGTGCTTTAAAGTTCTACTTACAGGCAACTAAAGATTTCCGTCAAACATCTTCATTGTTTGTTGTTTATTCTGGTAAGTGGAGAGGTCAAAAGGCTACGGCTACCTCTTTCTTTTTGGCTGAAAAACATCATCCGTTTGGCTTATGAGACTGCTGGCCAGCAGCCTCCTGAAAGAATTACTGCTCATTCTACTAGAGCAGTGGCTTCCACATGGGCTTTTAAAAATGAGGCTTCTGTTGAACAGATTTATAAGGCGGCGACTTGGTCTTCGCTTCATACTTTTTCCAAATGTTACAAATTCAATACTTTTGCTTCTTCGGAGGCTATTTTTGGGAGAAAGGTTCTACATGCAGTGGTGTCTTCCGTTTAAGGTACCTGTCTTGTCCCTCCCTCCCACAAGTATGGATGAATCCGTGGACTCGATACATCTTACAAGAGAAAACAAAATTTATGCTTACCTGATAAATTTCTTTCTCTTGTGATGTATCGAGTCCACGGCCCACCCTTTCTATTTAAGACAGGTAGTATATTTTTATTTAAAAAACTTCAGTCACCTCTGCACCCTATAGTTTCTCCTTTTTCTTCCTAGCCTTCGGTCGAATGACTGGGGGGTGGAGCTAAGGGAGGAGCTATATACACAGCTCTGCTGTGGGTGTTCTCTTTGCCACTTCCTGTAAGGAAGGAGAATATCCCACAAGTATGGATGAATCCGTGGACTCAATACATCACAAGAGAAAGAAATTTATAAGGTAAGCATAAATTCTGTTTTTGGCATCAGCAGAATTTATATGATAAACTGTAAATGAGATACTGATAATGTATGTGGCAAGGTAGCAATGTGCTTTTTTTCAGTTTTCAGACTTAAATTATAGGAAAAGCAAAGGGGCAAAGTAAATAATGAAGGCAAAAACCTGCCATTATGGCAAAACCTTGGTGGCTTTTTGTGTGCATTATTTTGCAATGTAAGTGTTTCTCCTTCACTTCCATATCTCTACATAGTGAGATAAACAGATCTAAAGCTAAAATTTGCCTTTCTAAAATTCTTTAAAAAACCTCACAGTACTGACTTGTCAGAGCAGAGAGCTTAAAGTGAATGTCAATTTACAAGCTACTGAAGGCTCCTAATACTTATATTAGACATGTTTATTCAAACCGTGAACTTTAAAAAAAAATAATAATAATAATTTATAATATATTTTAATTACTAACTTCGCTCCGTTTTGAGCCACAACTCCTCCCATAAGGCACTTCCTTGTTTTGCAGAGAGTGACGTATAGAGTGGTCTCACCTACTCTATACGTATCTCTGATGCGCGCACCCGTGATGCCCTTACTTTGCGCATGCGTGAAAAACATTTGTACTTAATCTGCGCATGCGTTTAAAAACTAAATACTTAATGTGCGCAAGCGTGAAAGTAGGATAGACAGGCTGCGCATGCGTTAACATCCGACCTCCTCAAAGCGCTATCTAGTATTCAATGAATGTATCCGTTAATTGAATACTATTGTGATAGCGAATGCAGCCGAAAAATATGTATTCATCTAATCACAGTATCCTTAGCAGCACTGTACAATACTAATCACATAGCCTTCACTGTATACCGCTGATAGAGTCTGAAATTGAAGGTGTTACAGAGCATGCGCGTCTCGTGGACACGCATCACTTCTGAAGCTGGGGATTAGAAGCTAACGCATGCGCAGAATAAGCGCATGACGTTGCCAAAAAGGGGTTGAACGCCACGGGGTAAAAAAACGGATTGGCAATCGCTATTGTCAATCATTTCCAAATATAGGGACCAAATGGCGGGTGGAGGAATCTCGGCTCCAAAAATGAGATACAAAGGTATATATTTGGGATTAGCAAGTAAACAGAAAAAATTGATGAATTAAGGTCCACCTAAATTGTTGAGAGTGATAATATGGCAATAAGCGACACTGTTGAGTTTACATTCACTTTAAGATCATTTGGCCCTAAGTGTGAACATAAAACGTTCGGACAACTTTTTAGTTCTCTAGTATCTTCTATTTTATATCTTTTTAAACATATTGGGCGAGATTAAGAGTGGGGCGCAAATTTAATGCTCCTGCTTGAGTGTTAATTGCTCATGGATCTGCGCTCGTATTATGAGTTGAAAGGTAACTGTTTTCGCTCCTGCGTTAACCAGACTAATGCAAAAATCCAAAGTTAGAATATTGCGTACGCATTCACGTATTCCCCCATAGAAGTCAATGGAGAAAAAAAAGTGGAAAAAACCCCACTCTCATTTGCGCTAACCCAACATGAAACTATGAATATATCACATTCCAATGTTCTGACATAGCAGATTATGTTTTATATATTCATAAATAAATATTTATAGATATATCTGATAGTTTTTTTGGTAATATATATATCTATACATATATATGTGTGTATATATATGTGTGTGTGTGTGTATATATATATATATATATATATATATATATATATATATATATATATATATATATATATATATATATATATATATATATATATACATACATAAAGGTGGCCCTCGGTTTACGCCGGTTCATTTTGCGCTGTTTCAGAATAACAACCTTTTTTTTCAGTCATGTGACTGCTATTGAAAAGCTTTGGAAAGCAATGCACTAATTAAAAAATAGGTGGAGCTGACCGCTTGTTTTGCAGCAAAGTTATGCAACTTAACAGGTCGAAAATTGTACACAGAACAGACATTAGCTATCGAGCAGCCACTTCCCTATTATCTTCCTGTCCAGCAGCTTGAGGTGAGGGTGCCTAACTGCCTATTAATCACTGCAGGTTGAAATTCATAGAATAGGTGCAGACCCAATATTATCTAACATGCTAACAATGCAGAGAACTGATTGCAAAATAAAAAACGCAAGTAAAAAAACGTTTTTGTTCATTAAACTTAGTTTGATGATACAATCTATATTATTAGGTTTATAATGCTGTTTAGCATTTAAAGTCTTCATTTAAAAGCTTTAAAAATAATGTATTAGGTGTTACTTATGTCAATTTTGAGAGAGGCCTGGAACCTAACTCCCTCACTTCCCATTGACTTGCATTATAAACTGGGTTTCAATTTACAACAGTTTCGATTTACAACCATTCCTTCTGGAACCTAACCCCGGCGTGTATATATATATATATATATATATATATATATATATATATATATATATATATATATATATAGGGACGTGCACTCATAAGAGGCAGGGGAGGCAGTGCCTACCCTATGTGGCCAAAGCTTAATTAAATTTAAATTAAAACAAAAAAAAAGTAAAAAAAAAAATATTTTCCCCCTTGTAATGCTATGAAGAGGCAGATACAGGAGCTCTTCTCTCCATTGCAGTACATGAGTCAATGGAAAAGCTGTGCTGCAGCGCCACCAGTGTTCTGTCAATATATTAGCAGCAAAAATTGTGACCAATAGGAGGCACCCCTCTTGATGCCTCCTAGCAAGTGAAGGATATATAGATTAATCAGAAGGAGGATGCAGTGAGCAGGGTCATGTGGCACAACTGGAAGCTGAGGTAACCTAAGAACAGATGACACCAAGCAGAAGAGTAAAGTAGTATTCTACATCTCTTGTGATTCACAAATTGTGTTCAGATGCAGCTCATTAACAGGGGGACAGTAAGTGAGCAGGGTCATGTGACACAACTGGAAGCTGAGGTAACCTAAGAACAGATGACACCAAGCAGAAGAGTAAAGTAGTATTCTACATCTCTTGTGATTGACAAATTGTGTTCAGATGCAGCTCATTAACAGGGGGGGACAGTAAGTGAGTATAACCCAAGCAGAAGAGTTAAGTAGTATTCTACATCTCTTGTGATGCACAAATTGTGTTCAGATACAGCTCATTAACAGGGGGGACAGTAAGTGAGCATAACCCAAGCAGAAGAGTAAAGTAGTATTCTACATCTCTTGTGATGCACAAATTGTGTTCAGATGCAGCTCATTAACAGGGGGGGACAGTAAGTGAGTATAACCCAAGCAGAAGAGTTAAGTAGTATTCTACATCTCTTGTGATGCACAAATTGTGTTCAGATACAGCTCATTAACAGGGGGGACAGTAAGTGAGCATAACCCAAGCAGAAGAGTAAAGTAGTATTCTACATCTCTTGTGATGCACAAATTGTGTTCAGATACAGCTCATTAACAGGGGGGACAGTAAGTGAGCATAACCCAAGCAGAAGAGTAAAGTAGTATTCTACATCTCTTGTGATTCACAAATTGTGTTCAGATACAGCTCATTAACAGGGGGGGACAGTAAGTGAGCATAACCCAATACTGACAGGAAGTCAAAGGGTCAATTCAAATTTAAATCCATAATTTAAAACCCAGAGTTTGAAGTTAAGTGTGCAGTGTCCACATTATTTAAATTAAAGTTTTTGACATTGAATATTGCTAAGCCTCCCTTTTTCATGGTTATTTGATTTAATTTGGTACAAACTCCATATATGTTATGTCTGTTCAGTCAGAGGATGCAGTATCTATTTTTATTTTTCTCTGTGTCTCCATTTATTTAAAGACTGCTGTTAACTTGTAATTCACAAATCAATTGAAAGCTGTTGCATTGTGTTTTTAATATGTGCTGCTTTTATACAAGTTTATATTAATAAAAAGGAGATAATGAGTCATTTAAAAAATATATGTAATTATTGCAGTTAAATGTTTTTAGAAATAATGCCCCTGTAAAGTAACTGGTTAAACACATAGTCAAAGGGAGACATTTAAAATTAAACTTTCATGATTGAGGTAGAGCATGCTATTTTAATAGACTTTTCTAGTTATTTATATTTTGAGAATTAGTATCAACTGTTACTGGCCCCATGTCAGCAAATCAAATTAGTTTTTGAAAGGAACACGACAGTCATAATCACATTTCCATCATTCAGATAGAAATTGCACACAAAAAATAAAAAAATAAACTTTCTATTTTACTTTTATTATGTACTTCATTCTTTTGGTATCCTTTGTTGTCCTTTGTTGAAGAGCATACCTAAGTGGGATGTGCACGTGCGTTTCTTGAACACCATATTGCAGCAGCAGCTGTGTTGGCAGTATTGATAACTTGTCCTTTGTGTAAAATTTGTATGGTAAATTATTTCTATTTTTACAATACAGTAGTGAGTAGAGAAGAGATTGTGTATCATTCTAATTGCTTAGTAATTGGCACTGTGCCACAGATTTGTGTGAGTGTGTATGTGAGCAGAGTGTGTGTGGGTGTCAGTGAGCAGAGTATGTGTGCTTTATTTTCCAGGTAATCAATATATTTCCGATGAGCTGGTGCTTTAGTGCAGTGTTTCTCAACAATGGTCCTCAAGTACCCCCAACAGGCCAGGTTTTCATTATAGCTGAATCAGTGCACAGGTGAAGTAATCAGCTGATCAGTAACTCAGTGGTTACTAACTTACTCTCACCCATCACCTGATTATGTCACCTGTGCACTGGTTCAGCTATCATTTAAACCTGCCCTGTTGGGGGTACTTGCGGCCCTCTGTACATGTGTTTCTCCGTCGTATCATATCTAGTGCCTCACCAGCCTCTGACCTCACTGCACGTCACTGTTATATATATATATATATATAGAGAGAGAGAGAGAGAAAATAACTCATTGTATAAACCATTTACAAATCTAAACAAGTCAGAAGACTTGCTATAAACCCAGAAACTCTCTGACTACACTGTTTCCAATGCAGCAAAGGAATCTGGGTAAGATATGCAAATGAGGTTCACAATGACTCACCTTTTTACTTTTAGCCTGCTTTTTAAAGACAGACTTCCCTTTATGCCATAGCACTGCTGCATTACACAGCTTTTATGCTTAGCTAGGGTTAGTACAGTGATTCTAACCAATCCCAGGACAGCTGTTTCGTGGTTTTTGCCACTCATCAGCTGGGAGTAGGTTGAATCACTGCTTGGTAAAGTTCATTTCTGGGGCAAAAACCACGAAACAGCTGTCCTGGGATTGGTTAGAATCACTGTACTAACCCTAGCTAAGCATAAAAGCTGTGTAATGCAGCAGTGCTATGGCATAAAGGGAAGTCTGTCTTTAAAAAGCAGGCTAAAAGTAAAAAGGTGAGTCATTGTGAACCTCATTTGCATATCTTACCCAGATTCCTTTGCTGCATTGGAAACAGTGTAGTCAGAGAGTTTCTGGGTTTATAGCAAGTCTTCTGACTTGTTTAGATTTGTAAATGGTTTATACAATGAGTTATTTTCTCTATATTTTGTATTTAGTGGAGGATTTTAAACTCACTTTTCGCCTCCCCATAATTTTAATTGTTGTTATATATATATATATATATATATATATATATATATTTCTATGTGAATATATGTATTTACAGACAAATATAAACATATAAACACATAAATACATATGTATACATATATAGACATACATATAAGTTCATTGGAGCCCTTTTCCATTAAGTAGATGAAAACATGGAAAAGCATGTTTATGCAATATTCATATTTAATAAAGGTTTTAACTATGTTTGTACTGTAAATATTTTCCATTCTAATGTTCTGCACATAGTGGAATATGTTATATGTATTTATAAATAGATATTCCTATATAAATCTGTATATATCTGTACCTATATTATAAATAAAGTTTCTAAGAGTTTCTTGTTTGAGAGACCGGAAGACGTCCAGCAAGGACCTGGCTCAGCATCTGGCAGTTTCATCAGGCCAAGTTGACCCTTCTACAGCCTGAAGAAGCTTTATCAGGAATGGTTTTTGTTGAAGGGTAGCATCCAAGAAACTACTTTTTTATTGGGAGAGGAACAGGGTGAAAAGGCTAAGATATGCTAAAGCTCCCAAAGATTGGAATAACGATCAGTTGAAAAGAGTATTATGGAGTGACGAATACAAGTTTAAAATTTTGGGCCCAATCGTCTTCAATATGTGAAATGAAGAGTTGTAGAGAGATGGAAGAATGGGAGCTTGCGGCCTTCGGTGAAACATGGTGAAGGGTCTGTCCTGGTTTGGGGCTGCATTTCTGCCAGTGGTGTTGGCGATATTGTCCGAATTGATGGGATCATGAAAGCTGAAAAGTACAGACAGGTTTGGGTGATTGGGAATGCTTTTAATTTTCAGCATGATAAAGATCCCAAGCACACTGCTAATGTAGTTAAATAATATTTGGAGAGAAAAACAGCTGATAAAACACAGACAGTCATGGAATGGCCTCAATAGAGTCCAGACCTGAATATTATAGAGGCAGTATGGGATCACCTGGACAGAGAAAGAAATAAAAGACAACCTAAATCTAAAGAAGAACTCCGGGAAGTGCTGAAAGAAGCCTGGTATAATATACCAGAAGATGACTTCAGAAAACTTCAGGACAGTCTCCCCAAAAGAGTTCAAGATGTGCTTAGTGCCAATGGAAGTCACACTAAATACTGACTTTTGCCTGAAGAAGCCATTTTGTTCTTAAAAATTGTGTTTTTTTTTTTTAATATTTTGTGTACATATTTCCTGTATTTTCTGTTTGTATCTTAATATAGAGACCAAAAAAATAATATGGATGGTCATTAAAACTTTGCTAAATTAACAAAGCTGGTGGTGGCCTAAGACTTTTGCACAGTACTGTGTGTGTGTGTGTGTGTATATATATATAATATATATATATATATATATATATATATATATACACACATACATATACATCTTTAGACATGTATATGTATTTATGTCTATGTTAAATCCCTTTGCCTGCATGTTTTTTCTAACACCTAAGGCCTTATAACTTTTTAAATAATTTTAATTACATGATGTTATTATGTGTGTATCTGTACTTTGTAACATATTTTTTATGTGTTTTTTTTGCAACTTTTATGTTTGACAAAACAGTTAACCAGAGCTCTGAAGTCGCAGTAATCATTTTAGCGTAAATTGCGATTGCACTCCCACAATCGCGTTTACTTTCAACTCGTAAGCGAGCGGTAAGCCCAATGAGCGCAAACTCTTGCAATAAACCCGTTATCACTCGGGTGCAAATGTTTGTGCTCCCCTCGTAATCTAGCCCAATATGGTTACTCATTATGTTCTTTCTAAGAATTTGGAAGCCTTTATCATGGGAATACCAAAACTAAACAAAGAAAATGGACCTGATTCTCTAAAGTTTGCCGCTAATGTAAGATACTCTAAAAGGATCAGCTATTGCTACAAGATCCTTAAAGAGCTTCTTTTACATTGTTATGTATCTTGCAAAGGGACGTAACTTCCATTTCTGTATGTAAAGGTGAGACACACACACATACAGTATAGTACTCAATAAAATGAGGATGTCAAGAGTGTTGAATGTGTGCTGAAATACACTCATATTAATAGTAATTTAAAATGTCTGTCAATAATGCACAGCAAATGCAAATTTACGTTTAGTGGTACAATTCTTTTATATCTTCACAGGAAAAAAATATTTAATTATTGCACTAAGGCTTGTTGAGGCAATGACAAGAGACATGTATGTAGCCACCAATAATCAGCTAGCTCCCAGTAGACATGTTCTATCTGGAGCATGACAGATTCATTTTGACTTTTATGTCCCTTTAATATAAACAGTAAAACTCATATTTAGCAAACAAAAAATAAGTTAAAAAAAAAAAAAAATAAAGAGGCAAACATCTGGTAACAGTAAGCAAAGCAAGGTAAAAGGAGCAAGCAAGTTCAGCATCCTTAAAGTGAATGTAAATTTTTATGCAAAAGTGCCCGTTTTTTAAAAATTCGATTAAAAACAGGGGCACTTTAATTCATAAAAAACATAATTTATGTAAGAACTTACCTGATAAATTCATTTCTTTCATATTAGCAAGAGTCCATGAGCTAGTGACGTATGGGATATACATTCCTACCAGGAGGGGCAAAGTTTCCCAAACCTTAAAATGCCTATAAATACACCCCTCACCACACCCACAATTCAGTTTAACGAATAGCCAAGAAGTGGGGTGATAAGAAAAAAGTGCGAAAGCATATAAAATAAGGAATTGGAATAATTGTGCTTTATACAAAATCATAACCACCACAAAAAAAGGGCGGGCCTCATGGACTCTTGCTAATATGAAAGAAATGAATTTATCAGGTAAGTTCTTACATAAATTATGTTTTCTTTCATGTAATTAGCAAGAGTCCATGAGCTAGTGACGTATGGGATAATGACTACCCAAGAAGTGGATCTTTCCACACAAGAGTCACTAGAGAGGGAGGGATAAAATAAAGACAGCCAATTCCTGCTGAAAATAATCCACACCCAAAATAAAGTTTAATGAAAAACATAAGCAGAAGATTCAAACTGAAACCGCTGCCTGAAGTACTTTTCTACCAAAAACTGCTTCAGAAGAAGAAAATACATCAAAATGGTAGAATTTAGTAAAAGTATGCAAAGAGGACCAAATCGCTGCTTTGCAGATCTGGTCAACCGAAGCTTCATTCCTAAACGCCCAGGAAGTAGAAACTGACCTAGTAGAATGAGCTGTAATTCTCTGAGGCGGAGTTTTACCCGACTCAACATAGGCAAGATGAATTAAAGATTTCAACCAAGATGCCAAAGAAATGGCAGAAGCTTTCTGGCCTTTTCTAGAACCGGAAAAAATAACAAATAGACTAGAAGTCTTACGAAAAGATTTCGTAGCTTCAACATAATATTTCAAAGCTCTAACAACATCCAAAGAATGCAACGATTTCTCCTTAGAATTCTTAGGATTAGGACATAATGAAGGAACCACAATTTCTCTACTAATGTTGTTGGAATTCACAACTTTAGGTAAAAATTCAAAAGAAGTTCGCAACACCGCCTTATCCTGATGAAAAATCAGAAAAGGAGACTCACAAGAAAGAGCAGATAATTCAGAAACTCTTCTGGCAGAAGAGATGGCCAAAAGGAACAAAAAACTTTCCAAGAAAGTAATTTAATATCCAATGAATGCATAGGTTCAAATGGAGGAGCTTGAAGAGCCCCCAGAACCAAATTCAAACTCCAAGGAGGAGAAATTGACTTAATGACAGGCTTTATACGAACCAAAGCTTGTACAAAACAATGAATATCAGGAAGAATAGCAATCTTTCTGTGAAAAAGAACAGAAAGAGCAGAGATTTGACCTTTCAAGGAACTTGCGGACAAACCCTTATCTAAACCATCCTGAAGAATACTGTAATATTCTCGGTATTCTAAAAGAATGCCAAGAAAAATGATGAGAAAGACACCAAGAAATATAAGTCTTCCAGACTCTATAATATATCTCTCTGGATACAGATGTACGAGCCTGTAACATAGTATTAATCACAGAGTCAGAGAAACCTCTTTGACCAAGAATCAAGCGTTCAATCGCCATACCTTTAAATTTAAGGATTTCAGATCCTGATGGAAAAAAAGGACCTTGAGACAAAAGGTCTGGTCTTAACGGAAGAGTCCACGGTTGGCAAGAGGCCATCCGGACAAGATCCGCATACCAAAACCTGCAAGGCCATGCCGGAGCTACCAGCAGAACAAACGAGCATTCCTTCAGAATCTTGGAGGTTACTCTTGGAAGAAGAACTAGAGGCGGAAAGATATAGGGAGGATGATACTTCCAAGGAAGTGATAATGCATCCACTGCCTCCGCCTGAGGATCCCGGGATCTGGACAGATACCTGGGAAGTTTCTTGTTTAGATGAGAAGCCATCAGATCTATTTCTGGAAGTTCCTACATTTGAACAATCTGAAGAAATACCTTTGGGTGAAGAGACCATTCGCCCGGATGCAACGTTTGACGACTGAGATAATCCGCTTTCCAAATGTCCATACCTGGGATATGAACCGCAGAGATTAGACAGGAGCTGGATTCCGCCCAAACCAAAATTCGAGATACTTCTTTCATAGCCAGAGGACTGTGAGTCCCTCCTTGATGATTGATGTATGCCACAGTTGTGACATTGTCTATCTGAAAACAAATGAACAACTCTCTCTTCAGAAGAGGCCAAGACTGAAGAGCTCTGAAAATTGCACGGAGTTCCAAAATATTGATCGGAAATCTCACCTCCTGAGATTCCCAAACCCCTTGTGCCGTCAGATACCCCCACACAGCTCCCCAACCTGTAAGACTTGCATCTGTTGAGATTATAGTCCAGGTCGGAAGAACAAAGAAGCCCCCTGAACTAAACGATGGTGATCTGTCCACCATGTCAGAGAGTGTTGTAAAATCGGTTTAAAGATATTAATTGAGATATCTTTGAGTAATCCCTGCACCATTGGTTCAGCATACAGAGCTGAAGAGGTCGCATGTGAAAACGAGCAAAGGAGATCGCATCTGATGCGGCAGTCCTAAGACCCAACATTTCCATGCATAAGGCTACCAAAGGGAATGATTGTGACTGAAGGTTTTGACAAGCTGATATCAATGTTAAACTTCTCTTGTCTGACAAGGACAGAGTCATAGACACTGAATTTATCTAGAAACCTAAAAAGGTTACCCTTGTCTGAGGAATCAATGAACTGATTGGTAAATTGATCCTCCAACCATGAACTTGAAGAAACAACACAAGTCGATTCGTATGAGATTCTTCGAAAATGAGAAGACTGAGCAAATACCAAGATATCGTCCAAATAAGGAAATACCAAAACCCTATTCTCTGATTACAGAAAGAAGGGCACCGAGAACCTTTGAAAAAAATTCTTGGAACTGAGGCTAAGCCAAACGGTAGAGCCACAAAACTGGTAATGCTTGTCTAAAAAGAGAATCTCAGACACTAAAAGTGATCTGGATGAATCGGAATATGCAGATACACATCCTGTAAATCTATTGTAGACATATAATGCCCTTGCTAAACAAAAGGCAGGATAGTCCTACAGTAACCATCTTGAATGTTGGTATCCTAACATAATGATTCAATAATGATAGATCCGGAACTGGTCTGAAGGAATTGACCTTCTTTGGTACAATGAAGAGATAAAATAAGACCCCAGCCCCTGTTCCAGAACTGGAACTGGCATAAATACTCCAGCCAACTCTAGATCTGAAACACATTTCAGAAATGCTGAGCCTTTGCTGTGTTAACTGGGACACGGGAAAGAAAAGAATCTCTTAGCAGGAGGCCTTAACTTGAAGCCAATTCTGTACCTTTCTGAAACAATGTTTCTGAAACCAGAGATTAAGAACGGAATTGATCCAAATTTCTTTGAAGAAAACGTAATCTGCCCCATACCAGCTGAGCTGGAATAAGGGCCGCACCTTCATAGGTACTTAGGAGCTGGCTATAGGTTTCTATAAGGCTTGGATATATTCCAAACTGGAAATAGTTTCCAAACTGATACCGCTCCTGAGGATGAAGGATCAGGCTTTTGTTCCTTGTGAGGAAAGGAACGAAAATCATTATTTACCCTGGAAAGAAAGGGAAAGCAAAGTTGACTTAGAAGACATGTCAGCATTCCAAGTTTAATCCATAAAGCTATTCTAGCTAAAATAGCTAGAGACATATACCTGACATCAACTCTAATGATATCAAAAGATGGTATCACCAATAAAATTATTAGCATGTTATAGAATAAAAATAATGCTATAAAATTATGATCTGTTACTTGTTGCGCTAAAGCTTCTAACCAAAAAGTTGAAGCTGCAGCAACATCCGCTAAAAATATAGCAGGTCTAAGAAAATTACCTGAACATAAGTAAGCTTTTCTTAGAAAGGAATCAATTTTCCTATCTAAAGGATCCTTAAATGAAGTACTATCTGCCGTAGGAATAGTAGTACATTAGCAGGAGTAGAGACAGCCCCATAACCTTAGGGATTTTTGTCCCAAAAAACTCTAATCTGTCAGATGGCACAGGATATAATTTGCTTAAACGTCTAGAAGGAGTAAATAAATTACCCAAATTATTCCATTCCCTGGAAATTACTTCAGAAATAGCATCAGGGAGATAAAACACTTCTGGAATAACTACAGGAGATTTAAAAACCTTATTTAAACGTTTACATTTAGTATCAAGAGGACCAGAATCCTCTATTTCTAATGCAAATAACACTTCTTTAAGTAAAGAACGAATAAATTCCATCTTGAACAAATACAAAGATTTATCAGCATCAACCTCTGAGACAGAAACCTCAGAACCAGAAGAACCATTATCAGTATCAGAATGATGATGTTCATTTAAAAATTCATCTGAAAAAAGAGAAGTTTTAAAAGACTTTTATGTATACTAGAAGGAAAAATAACAGACATAGCCTTCTTAATGGATTTAAAAAATAAAATCTCTTATGTTATCAGGAACACTCTGAAAATTAGATGTTGACGGAACAGCAACAGGTAATGTAACAGTACTAAAGGAAATTTTATCTGCATTAATAAGTTTGACATGACATGCAATACAAATAACAGCTGGAGAAACAGATACCAAAAGTTTATAGCAGATACACTTAGCTTGGTAGCTCCAGCATTGTGCAGTGATTTTCCTGAAGTATCTTCTGACTCAGTTGCAACGTGGAACATCTTGCAATATGTAAAAGAAAAAAACAACATATAAAGCAAAATTGATCAAATTCCTTAAATGACAGTTTCAGGAATGGGAAAAAATGCCAAAGAACAAGCTTCTAGCAACCAGAAGCAATAAAAAATGAGACTTAAATAATGTGGAGACAAAAGTGACGCCCATATTTTTTCGCGCCAAATAAGACGCCCACATTATTTGGCGCCTAAATGCTTTTTGGCGCCAAAAATGACGCCACATCCGGAACGCCGACATTTTTGGCGCAAATTAACGTCAAAGAATGACGCAACTTCCGGCGACACGTATGACGCCGGAAACGGAAATAGAAGTTTTGCGCCAAAAAAGTCCGCGCCAAGAATGACGCAATAAAATGAAGCATTTTCAGCCCCCGCGAGCCTAACAGCCCACAGGGAAAAAGTCATATTTTAAGGTAAAAAATGTTAAATTAAAATGCATTATCCCAAATATGAAACTGACTGTCTGAAAAATAAGGAAAGTTGAACATTCTGAGTCAAGGCAAATAAATGTTTGAATACATATATTTAGAACTTTATAAACAAAGTGCCCAACCATAGCTAGGAGTGTCACAGAAAATAAGACTTACTTACCCCAGGACACTCATCTACATATAGCAGATAGCCAAACCAGTACTGAAACGAGAATCAGCAGAGGTAATGGTATATATAAGAGTATATCGTCGATCTGAAAAGGGAGGTAAGAGATGAATCTCTACGACCGATAACAGAGAACCTATGAAATAGACCCCTTAGAAGGAGATCACTGCATTCAAATAGGCAATACTCTCCTCACATCCCTCTGACATTCACTGCACGCTGAGAGGAAAACCGGGCTCCAACTTGCTGCGGAGCGCATATCAACGTAGAATCTAGCACAAACTTACTTCACCACCTCCATCGGAGGCAAAGTTTGTAAAACTGAATTGTGGGTGTGGTGAGGGGTGTATTTATAGGCATTTTAAGGTTTGGGAAACTTTGCCCCTCCTGGTAGGAATGTATATCCCATACGTCACTAGCTCATGGACTCTTGCTAATTACATGAAAGAAATGTACGTTTCATTTGTGCTGTGAAAAAAAGCTTACCTTTTATTCTTGACTGCCGCTCCAGCTTCCTCCGCACGTCGCAAAGCCTCTTCCTGGGTCTAAAATGAGGAATACGGCTTCCTCCAATCACGGCGTTGAATCAGACACTAATTCCCCCGGGGGGAAGCCGTAAATGGAGGATGACTGATCCATTATTTCTGACGTCAGAAATGGCTTGCGGGGAAAGCTGGAGCGGCTGTCAAGTTTTAAAGGTAAAGTTTTTTTTCACAACACGAGTTAATGATGAATTATAGTTCCCATGTTTTTAATTGAATTTTTAAAAAACGGGCACTTTAGCATCAAAATTTTCATTCACTTTAAGCAGTTCCAGGTGAGCAATAGAAAGCAATTAATCAAATGAAGTAACAGGAGGAGCATCTGTTTGAACAGTTCTGGGTAAGCAGCAATAGATGAGAAAGGCCAAGCAAGGTACAGAAGGACCAGGAGAAGGCAAGGTAACAAACTGCAAAAAGGTTACAGTGAAACAGTAACCTGAAATATTCTTTGATATTCTCGGAAATTCCCAGTAGTGAAGGGGTTAAAGAATGTTAAAAAGAGAGATTTTAGCGTGAGAGCTGTGTATCTTGCTAACTAGGGATCTGGGTTAAGGAGAGACACCAGCATTACAATATAATGCTCAAATTTTTTTTTTTTTTTTTCTTGATTTCTCTTCATGCCGTGAGTTTTTGATAAGAGACATTCCATGCATTTCTGGATGTAAAGGAAAGAGAAGCACAATACAGTAGAACACTGCACGACATGAGTTTTTTATTTACACTTTGTAACTGTATTGCTATTTTATACACTTGCTTGCTTCGTATTTTAGAATTTGACCTTTCATTTTTATTACATTTAAGCTTTACATGGTCTATTTTGCATTTAATGCTTACATTTTTGTATAGAACACTATACAGTATATAGAATTGTAATTTTAACCATTCTGATAGTACCTTAAATGTTTCTGTACTGCTCCTTGCCCCCCTTGTCACCAGCAGTCTATCTAATATCACAACTTATCTAATAATGTATTTTCATTATTGAAAACTCAACCATGGGACCCAGGCAGCGCTTAAAGGGACATAAAATCTAGTTCTAGTAGCAGAAATAGCAAGGTTCTTATGCCACTTTACAGATCATTAGTTAGACCAAATCTGGAATACTGTGTACAGTTCTGGAGACCATATCTTCAGAAAGATATAAATAAACTAGAAGCTGTCCAAAGGAGGGCTACTAAAATGGTGCATGGTCTAAAATATAAAACGTACAAAGAAAGACTCTATGATCTAAATATGTATAGTTTAGAGGATAGAAGGGAAAGAGGTGACTTGATAGAAACCTTCAAATATATGAAGGGACTTAATAAAATAGAAGCTGAAAGCATTTTTCACAAAAAAATAAATGCCAAAACAAGGGGTCACAATCTAAAGTTAGAGGGTAGTAGATCCAGGAGAAATTTGAGGAAGCATTTTTTTACAGAAAGGGTGGTGGATTCATGGAATAAACTTCCATTTGAGGTGGTAAACACATAGACTGTAAAGGAATTTAAAAATGCCTGGGACATGCATTAGGTTATCCTAAGGAAAAAGTAACATGTAATATGGGTAGACTTGATGGGCCTTTTTGGTTCTTATCTACCGTCAAATTCTATGTTTCTATGTTTTTGTCTTTCATAATTCAGATAGAGCCTGAAGAAGAGCCCTCAGTGTCTTTAAAGCTTGCAATTCTATCCACTATTAGTTAGCTTTTAAAGGTATCACCAGTATATCACTTTTGTTATCTTACAAAATAATTTTGTCCTTTTTTTTTTTTTTTTCAAATTACTTCTTTAACAGGGGGAGAGTATGGTAGCCTTAACCACATAGTGACCAGACCATTTTTCTTACCAGGACCAAGTCTATGTTTAAATTTCTGCGGTGTTTGTGTTTAGCTGTAATTTTCCTCTTACTCATTTACTGTACCCACACATATTATATACTGTTGTTCTCGCCATTAAACAGACTTTCTTAAGATACCATTATTTTCATCATATCTTATAATTTACTCTAAGAATTTTTATAAAATATGATGAAAAAATTGAAAAAAACACACTTTTTCTAACTTTTACCCCCAGAATCTGTTACACATCTACAACCACCAAAAACACCCATGCTAAATAGTTTCTAAATTTTGTCCTGAGTTTAGAAATACCCAATTTTCACATGTTCTTTGCTTTTTTTGCAAGTTATAGGGCAATAAGTACAAGTAGCACTTTGCTATTTCCAAACCACTTTTTTTTTTAAAAATTATCGATAGTTACATTGTAACACTGATATCTGTCAGTAATCCCTGAATATGCCTTGACACTTATATATATATTTTTTTTTAGTAGACAACCCAAAGTATTCATCTAGGCCCATTTCGGTATATTTCATGCCACCGCTTCACCGCCAAATGTGATCAAATAAAAAATAACTTTCTCACAAACTTTAGGTTTCTCACTGAAATTACTTACAAACAACTTGTGCAATTATGGCACCAATGGTTGTAAATGCTTCTATGGGATCCCCTTTGTTCAAAAATAGCAGACATATATGGTTTTGGCATTGCTTTTTGCTAATTAGAAGGCCGCTAAATACTGCCGAGCACCACACGTGTATTATGCCCAGCAGTGAAGGGGTTAATTAGGTAGCTTGTAGGGTTAATTTTAGCTTTAGTGTAGAGATCAGCCTCCCACCTGACACACCCCACCCCCTGATGCCTCTCTGACACTTCTCAAACTGCTATCTTCCCTCCTCCACTCCCCAAAAGGTCTGCCAGTATAAATATATATATTTTATATATATATATATATATATATATATATATATATATATATATATATATATATATATATATATATATAATGTATTCTGCAGGGAAGTATCCCCCCTTACCTCCCAACCTCCCTGCCCCCCCCCCAAACAGCTCTCTAACCCTCCCCCTCTACCTATTAGCTGCTATTTTAGGTACTGGCAGCTGTCTGCCAGTACCCATTTTGCTATAATTTTTGGCTTTTTTTATATATATTTTATATAAATACGTTTTTTCCATCTAAAGGGGAGGAGAGTCCACGGCTTCATTCATTACTTTTGGGAATTAAGAACCTGGCCACCAGGAGGAGGCAAAGACACCCCAGCCAAAGGCTTAAATACCTCCCCCACTCCCCTCATCCCCCAGTCATTCTTTGCCTTTCGTCACAGGAGGATGGCAGAGAAGTGCCGAAGATTCGGAGTAGTCTCTTTTGGAGGGTAGTACTCTTCGGAATGGGACTGAAATTTTAAGTAGTCCTGTCAACCTCTCAGTGAGAGCCTGGACGAAAGTTAAAGTCTGGAGATGCAGGAAGAGTCTTTCTGCGAAACCATTCAGACTCATATTAACAGCTCCACAAGCAATCAGCATTGACGAGTTTCGCTGCCTGCTTTCTGCACTCAAGTCTATGTCAGGAGAGATGCTTCTACCTGTCACACTTGAAGGGCCGTGTTCCTGTTCCATGGCATTGATTCTGGTAAGATCGTTTCATTTTTTTATACATAATGAAAACAAAGAAGACAGGGTCACAGTGTGGCGCCTTTTATCTTATGGAATCAAGGGTTAATATTCCTAGTGTGGGGATTATTGAACAGGGGGGTTTATACATAATATTGTTTATTGTGTTATTGCTGTGTTATGTGCGAGATGTGGCTCTGGCAATGGTGGAACTTCAGGTTGACTTCCGGGAGTAGTTGAGCGGCCGATTTTGGCGCGCTTTCTCTTTAGGGCAGGGGCGGTCCTGTGAGGCATCCCAGGTGACCGGCTGTAAGTTCTCACTTCCTCTGTTGATAAGCGGCATAGGAGACAAAGCGGTTTCTGTAGTCCGGGTCATAGGAGGTGGTGAGTGCCCTGACCATTGGAGATATAAAGGTGCCTGTGTTTTAAGCTAGTCTAGTCCATAATAGAAGCGCAAACTATGGAGGACTCTGACGCGTTATAGGGAACTCCCTCTTTAACAAAGTCTCATTCCTGTGTTTATTGTGAGGAGGTTCTTGTAGATCAGCCTGCTCAACTATGTTCGACATGCCTTAATAAAATGGCAACATATAAAACTAAAGGGATGTCTAGTACTACTGAGCCGCCCACTTCTGAGGGCTCCCCGTCCCGGGAGGTGCGTTCCTTGCCTTCATCTCCGAGTGCACATGTAGCGTCCCAGGGTCCAACCATTACTCCTACGGGAGAGATTCGTTGGCCGTCAGATTTTGCAAATCAACTGCAAACGGTGGTATCGAAAGTGATCCATGCCTTACCACGTTCTGCTAAGCATAGGGCATATCATGGCAGCCTGGCCCAGGGGTTGTCTACGCCTATGGAAATATCAGAGACATCATACGATGACGAGGCCTACTCCGACTCTTCGGAGGAGGCTTCTTCTGGGTCGAAGTCCGTGTCATCTCATCCTCCAGCTGCGGAGGAGCGCGACTTTAAGTTTAGAATGGAGAATTTGCGCATTTTGCTGAAGCAAGTGCTTGCTACTCTGGAGGTTCCGGAATCAAAACTTTCGGAGCAACCTTCGATTCCTACGCTTGATAAGGTATACGAGGACAGGGTGGTGCCTCAGACCTTCCTGGCCCCTGTTAAGATGGCTAATATTATTAAGAATGAATGGGAGCGATTAGGTTTTTCCTTCTTGTTTCTTTAAGAAACTGTTCCCCGTTACAGACTTTCAGTTCGAGCTGTGGGGGGCTGTCCCTAAGGTGGATGGTGCCATCTCTACGCTCGCGAAGTGGAAGACTATTCCTCTCGAGGGTAGTTTGTCGTTTAAAGAGCCCATGGATA
This sequence comes from Bombina bombina, assembly GCF_027579735.1. NCBI lineage: Eukaryota > Metazoa > Chordata > Amphibia > Anura > Bombinatoridae > Bombina > Bombina bombina. The sequence goes on along the minus strand of NC_069500.1, from coordinate 683,543,706 downwards.
AAAAGTTGGAAAACATGTTGAGGAAAATGTTTCAACACACAGGGTTTGTTTTTCAACCGGCAGCGGCTGTAGCTGCGGTGGCCGGAGCTGCAACATATTGGTGTGAATCCCTGTGTGATATGGTCGAGAGGGAGACTTCTATCGACGAGATACAGGATAAGATTAAGGTGTTGAAGGTCGCAAATTCTTTCATTTGTGACACCAATATGCAAATTATTCGCCTGAACGCAAAGGTTTCAGTATTCTCCTTTTTAGCTCGCAGGGCTCTGTGGCTAAAGTCTTGGTCTGCGGACATGACCTCTAAGTCGAGTCTGTTGTCCCTACCTTTTCAAGGAAAGATTCTGTTCGATCCAGGATTGGATTCGATCATATCCACGGTTATGGGAGGCAAGGGAGCTTTCCTACCGCAGGATAAGAAGGCGAAGTCTAAAGGATCTACTTTTCATCCCTTTTGCGCAGACAAGACCCAGCGCCAGCAGCCTGCTGCAAAAGTGGATCAGTCCAAGGTAACTTGGAAGCCCGCTCAGTCAAGTCTAAGCAGAACAAGAAGCCCGCCGAGACTAAATTGGCATGAAGGGGCCAACTGAACTCCACAGCAAACAATGAGAGATAGTCCAACAAAAACTCAGAGTGGTATAACAATGAACACCACCACAGCAGCAAGTGTAACAGTAAGAGGCTGAGAAACGCGTTGCTTTATAAATAAAGATTCAGATTTTATTTATACACTTGCTGGTGTGGTGGTGTTCATTGTTATACCACTCTGAGTTTTCATGGACTATCTCTCATTGTTTGCTGTGGAGTTTAGTCAGCTGGGAGGCTGTAAAGTCCAAGTCTGCTCTTACTGCACCTGGAGGTGCTTTTTATCCTGTAAGTGCAATCATTTGTCTCCTATCTTCTTACCCCTGACTATATGGTATTGTCATATTTGGCACTTACACTGTGCCTTTAAGCTTATTTCTCCTCCCCCTCTGAACCCTGCCTATAAAAGTTATGTCCAGCTCCAACTCATTGCTTGAATTATCGTAATCAAATTGTGGACTACCTTGAACACAGGGATCCTGCTGATACCTAGTATCCCTGTGATTATCTCGTTTGCAGTCTTATCCTGAACGCACCTCCAACTACTGATCATATAATCTCTTATCCGGATTCCTAACCTCCAGCATGCAGACCTTTAATCAAAGGAAGTCAAAAGCTGTCAGCTCTGTCAACAGTGTTTTACAGCTTTCCAAGTGAATATCTAAGCAAAATTCAGCCCTCTCATTTCACAGCTTCAATTCAAAATACTATCTATGTTTTTGCATTTATACCAATCGTATCATGCTGAATAACCAGATTTATTATTATGCATCGATGGTAAAACTATTTCAGTGCAGTTCCAATATACTGTTCTGATATTACTATCTGCTACAAATACAATATTGACTGTTTTTGAAACATAGCTTTTATACTCACAAATATAGGAAGCTTAATATTAAAGCAATTCACTAAACTGATGAGAAATTCAGTTTAAGTGTTGCAGGTATTGGGCTATGGTCTTTTCTTTCATGTAATTAACAAGAGTCCATGAGCTAGTGACGTATGGGATATACATTCCTACCAGGAGGGGCAAAGTTTCCCAAACCTTAAAATGCCTATAAATACACCCCTCACCACACCCACAAATCAGTTTTACAAACTTTGCCTCCAAGGGAGGTGGTGAAGTAAGTTTGTGCTAGATTCTACGTTGATATGCGCTCCGCAGCAAGTTGGAGCCCGGTTTTCCTCTCAGCGTGCAGTGAATGTCAGAGGGATGTGAGGAGAGTATTGCCTATTGAATGCAGTGATCTCCTTCTACGGGGTCTATTTCATAAGGTTCTCTGTTATCGGTCGTAGAGATTCATCTCTTACCTCCCTTTTCAGATCGACGATATACTCTTATATTTACCATTTCCTCTACTGATTCTCGTTTCAGTACTGGTTTGGCTTTCTACAAACATGTAGATGAGTGTCCTGGGGTAAGTAAGTCTTATTTTCTGTGACACTCTAAGCTATGGTTGGGCACTTTATTTATAAAGTTCTAAATATATGTATTCAAACATTTATTTGCCTTGACTCAGAATGTTCAACTTTCCTTATTTCCAGACAGTCAGTTTCATATTTGGGATTATGCTTTAAATTATCATATTTTTTCTTACCTCAAAAATTTGACTTTTTTCCCTGTGGGCTGTTAGGCTCGCGGGGGCTGAAAATGCTTCATTTTATTGTGTCATTCTTGGCGCGGACTTTTTTGGCGCAAAAATTCTTTTCCGTTTCCGGCGTCATACGTGTCGCCGGAAGTTGCGTCATTTTTGACGTTATTTTGTGGTTCCTTCATTATGTCCTAATCCTAAGAATTCTAAGGAGAAATCATTGCATTCTTTGGATGTTGTTAGAGCTTTGAAATATTATGTTGAAGCTACGAAATCTTTCCGTAAGACTTCTAGTCTATTTGTTATCTTTTCCGGTTCTAGGAAAGGCCAGAAAGCTTCTGCCATTTCTTTGGCATCTTGGTTGAAATCTTTAATTCATCTTGCCTATATTGAGTCGGGTAAAATTCCGCCTCAAAGAATTACAGCTCATTCTACTAGGTCAGTATCTACTTCCTGGGCGTTTAGGAATGAAGCTTCGGTTGACCAGATCTGCAAAGCAGCAACTTGGTCCTCTTTGCATACTTTTACTAAATTCTACCATTTTGATGTATTTTCTTCTTCTGAAGCAGTTTTTGGTAGAAAAGTTCTTCAGGCAGCGGTTTCAGTTTGAATCTTCTGCTTATGTTTTTTGTTAAACTTTATTTTGGGTGTGGATTATTTTCAGCAGGAATTGGCTGTCTTTATTTTATCCCTCCCTCTCTAGTGACTCTTGTGTGGAAAGATCCACATCTTGGGTAGTCATTATCCCATACGTCACTAGCTCATGGACTCTTGTTAATTACATGAAAGAAAACATAATTTATGTAAGAACTTACCTGATAAATTCATTTCTTTCATATTAACAAGAGTCCATGAGGCCCACCCTTTTTTGTGGTGGTTATGATTTTTTTGTATAAAGCACAATTATTCCAATTCCTTATTTTATATGCTTCACACTTTTTTTCTTATCACCCCACTTCTTGGCTATTCGTTAAACTGATTTGTGGGTGTGGTGAGGGGTGTATTTATAGGCATTTTAAGGTTTGGGAAACTTTGCCCCTCCTGGTAGGAATGTATATCCCATACGTCACTAGCTCATGGACTCTTGTTAATATGAAAGAAATGAATTTATCAGGTAAGTTCTTACATAAATTATGTTTTTGTTCTCCATCCATATACAGATAAATGGCATCGCCTGCTGAGATTATCAGATCTGACACGATTGTCGGTGGGGATCAGTTTGTGAGTATATTTCCAGCTTCTTTCACCAATATCTTCTGTGTCGGTGGTACTAGGCCATTGTGGCACCTCTGTTTTTTTCTCTGCCTATCACCAAGTATCAGGATTTGACCGTCCTTTGACAGAGAGCTGCCTTTCATCCTGGATTATATGGACTTTCTCTGTTCACTTTGTCTATGCTGTTTTGTGTAACTTTTAGGATTAAGTGGGAAGCGCCCCCTATGGGATTTGATGTGTTTAGGCACATCTTCTCCCATATTTCTTCTTTTATTGCTCCAATGTTACGGTTGAAAGATCAACTCAGGAAAGAGTTCCCTAATTCCCAGCAACAGGGTGGAGTTCCTGGGCACGATAATAGACTATGTCCATGAAAATATTTCTCACAGATCAACGATGCAGGAAGATTGCGTCCACCTGTCTTGCCCTTCAGTCTTACTCAAGCCCTTCGGTGGCTCAGTGTATGGAGATAATCGGGCTCATGGTTTCCAGCATAGACGTCATCCCTTTCGCCAGGTTCCATCTCAGACCTCTTCAATTGTGCATGTTGAGACAGTGGAACAGCGATCATTCAGATCTATCACAGCGGATATCCATGGATACACGGACGAGGGACTCCCTATCTTGGTGGATCTGTCCGGAGCTTCTGTCCCTGGGGACATCCTTCCTGAGACCGTCCTGGGACATTGTGACCACGGACGCAAGTCTGGCAGGATGGGGAGCTGTTTGGGGTGCCAGATTGGCATAAGGAAATTGGACCCGGGAGGAGTCTCTCCTTCCGATAAATATTCTGGAACTTCGAGCAATCTACAATGGGCATGGCCTCCTCTTGGGTCGTTCAGCTTCATCATATTCCAGACCGACAACATTACCTTGGTGGCTTACATCAACCACCAGGGGGGAACGAGGAGCTCCCTAGCAATAAGGGAGGTGTCTCGGATTTTGGAGTGGGCGGAGTCCCACAGCTGCTCGCTCTCAGCGATCCACATTCCAGGTGTGGACAACTGGGAAGCGGACTTTATCAGCAGGCAATCCTTCCATCCAGGGGAATGGTCTCTTCACTCCGAAGTGTTTGCGGAGATTTGTCTCAGATGGGGAATGCCGGAGATAGATCTCATGGTGTCCAGTCTCAATTGCAAGCTACCCGATACGGGTCGAGGGATCCCCAGGCAGAGCTGATAGATGCCTTAGTGGTGCCTTGGGGATTCAGCCTAGCTTACATTTTTCCACCGTTACCACTTCTACCTCGTGTAGTGGCACGCATCAAGCAGGAGCAAGCTTCAGCCATCCTGATTGCTCCTTTGTGACCGCGGAGGACGTGGTTTACGGATCTGGTGGGAATGTCATCCTCTCCACCATGGAGGTTACCCTGTCGCAGGGATCTGCTGGAACAGGGTCCCTTTCAACATTAAAATCTTGTTTCTCTAAGGCTGACTGCGTGAAGATTGAATACTTAGTTTTAGCCAAGAGAGGGTTTTCTGAAAGTGTGATTGACACTAGTTTAGGCAAGAAAGCCAGTCACTTGGCGCATCTACCATAAGGTGTGGAGTACTTTACTTGTCCTGGTGTGAGAAACATGGATATCCTTGGCACAAGGTGAAGGTATCCATGATTCTGTCTTTTCTCCAAGAAGATTTGGAGAAGGGTCTTGCCACCAGTTCCTTAACCCTTTAAGGACACAGCTTTCAGTTTGCGCAATAGTTTTATGACGGAAAAATTCCGTCATATGTCCTTAAGAGGTTAAAGGGACAGATTTCGGCTTTATCAGTCTTGTTGCACAGGAGACTCGCTGAGCTTCCTGACATTCAATCTTTTGTTCAGGCTTTGTCTAGAATCAGGCTCGTCCTTAGGCAGTCTGCTCACCCATGGTGCTTAAACTTGGTCCTGAAGGTATTGCAGAGGGTTTCGTTTAGATTTTGTCCTGGAAGGTACTCTTTCTGTTGGCCAATGCATCGGCACGCAGAGTATCTGAGCTGGCTGCCATGCAATTTAAACCTCCTTATCTGATCTTTCATGCGACTAAGGCTGTTCTTCGCACTGGTTTGGGGTTTCTTCCCAAGTTGGTGTCTAACCGTAACATCAATCAGGAAATAATTGTTCCTTCTTTGTGTCCTAACCCTTCTTCTTCTAAGGAAAGGTTACTTCATAATCTGGATGTGGTTTGGGCCTTAAAGTTCTATATTCAGGCTACGAAGGATTTCAGACAGTCTACATCTCTTTTTGTGGTGTATTCCGGGAAGTGCAAGGGGCAGAGGGCCTCTTCTACTTCTTTGTCCTTTTGGGTGAGGAGCATGATTCGTTTGGCCTATGAGACAGCGGGACATAAGCCTCCTCAGAGGATCACGGCTGATTCAGCTAGAGCTGTGGCTTCGTCTTGGGCCTTCAAGAATGAGGCCTCTATGGAGCAGATTTGTAAGGCGGCTATCTGGTCCTTACACACTTTTACAAAGTTTTATAAATTTGACGTTTTTGCTTCTGCGGAAGCTGTTTTGGGGAGAAAGGTTTTGCAGGCTGTTGTGCCCTCCAATTAGGGTCCGCATTTTTATCCTCCCGGTTTCATTCAGTGTCCTCTAAAGCTTGGGTATGTGTTTCCCAAAAGTAATGAATGAAGCCGTAGACTCTCCTCCCCTTTAGATGGAAAAAATAAATTATGCATACTAGGGCTGAAACAACTAATCAACGATTTTCATTATCGATTAGTTGGTCAGTCGATTAGTTGGGCTGCTTGCAGCGTGCATGTGTGTAGAATGAGGAAGAGAGGAATATGCGCCGTGGGATAGTTCACTTTGCTCACGCTGCGCTGTTCTAAGGTAGGTCTCCCACCGGTTATTTAACTTAGTTTACTTGCTTAATACACATGCAGGCTGCAGCGTGTCAGATCGGTCCTGTAAGAGTGCAGCCTTTTGTTGGGAAGGGCTGTGTAGATTGGGCATCAGTGACTTATCCTGCACACTCAAGCCGTCTTAGATCACACTCAGCCCGCAGGGCGGCTCAGGATGCTTATAGTGCTTGCTAGCACACAGCAGCGAGACTTGGGAGTGCTGTCAAGGTAAAGAACTGTGTGAGGGAACGGCACACGCTGTGTTAAAAGCTTAGGCCTAAACATAGGAAAAAGTTTGCAAACTTATGTGCTAACTTAGTGACCAACATCTGCAGGTACCATGTTTATTTTTCTCTCAGAAATATAACATGGTGCCTGCAGATGCCGGTCACTAAGTTAGCACATAAGTTTGCAACATTTTTCCTATGTTTAGGCCTAAGCTTTTAACACAGTGTGTGCCTTTCTCTCTCACACAGCTCTTTAAAGTAGGAAGCTAAAAAGTAAATAAAAAAAAATAATTCCAGCGCTTAGGAAGTTACCTTTTTTGTTTAAAATAAAATTAATATATATTGGGCTTGGCTGAATGGCTTGCAGATCCTGCAATAAATTTAAACAAAAATAATATTCCCTCCCTGGTAGTCTAGCGGGGGAGCATTTGGTCTGCACATTTGTCTGGTACTCTACAGACCAACCATACTAATTGCTACTCCAATTTCCAGCTCTCACAGAGACACATACACAGAAATCATGTCCATTCCATTTTCTGTCCCACATCTGTTAGGGGAGAAAATCTCCCTGATTGAGCCAGATAATCATATTTGTTTTAAAGCACCAAATAAATTGCAATGTACTGTAAAAAGTAGTAATTTCCCATGTATTTCCAATTACTAATACCACCTGCAGAGTTTAACATGTAAGGAAGGAAGATTATACATTAGGTTTATATTTGTATATAGCAGTTCCTGTTAATTATACTTACAACCCAATAAAATGTGCTTAGCTTTTAGAAAGACCAAGAATCCTTAATTTATTTCTCACTGTTTACTTGCAGAGACCAATACTTAGAGTAGAGAAAATCAGAAAATTGAAAAAGAACATTTTAGTACCTCTCTGTTTGTTACAACCCCACTGGGAGCATAATCATGATGACATCCCATATAAACCTAAACTATTTTTACAATAATTTTGGGAAAAATAAGTCATTTAGTTTTTCGTTTTCTGGAACCGGCAGCGGAGAGAGAAAGGTTGAAGTTGAAACCAGTCCACATCTGCTCTAATAATATTTCTCCAACATAGGTGTGTCCGGTCCACGGCGTCATCCTTACTTGTGGGATATTCTCTTCCCCAACAGGAAATGGCAAAGAGCCCAGCAAAGCTGGTCACATGATCCCTCCTAGGCTCCGCCTACCCCAGTCATTCTCTTTGCCGTTGTACAGGCAACATCTCCACGGAGATGGCTTAGAGTTTTTTAGTGTTTAACTGTAGTTTTTATTATTCAATCAAGAGTTTGTTATTTTAAAATAGTGCTGGTATGTACTATTTACTCTGAAACAGAAAAGAGATGAAGATTTCTGTTTGTAAGAGGAAAATGATTTTAGCAACCGTTACTAAAATCCATGGCTGTTCCACACAGGACTGTTGAGAGGAATTAACTTCAGTTGGGGGAACAGTGAGCAGTCTTTTGCTGCTTGAGGTATGACACATTCTAACAAGACGATGTAATGCTGGAAGCTGTCATTTTCCCTATGGGATCCGGTAAGCCATGTTTTTTCAGCAAGTAAATAAGGGCTTCACAAGGGCTTATTAAGACTGTAGACTTTTTCTGGGCTAAATCGATTCATATATTACACATATTTAGCCTTGAGGAATCATTTAATCTGGGTATTTTGATAAAATAATATCGGCAGGCACTGTTTTAGACACCTTATTCTTAGGGGCTTTCCCTAATCATAGGCAGAGCCTCATTTTCGCGCCGGTATTGCGCACTTGTTTTTGAGAGGCATGACATGCAGTCGCATGTATGAGGAGCTCTGATACATAGAAAAGACTTTCTGAAGGCATCATTTGGTATCGTATTCCCCTTTGGGCTTGGTTGGGTCTCAGCAAAGCAGATACCAGGGACTGTAAAGGGGTTAAAGTTAAAAACGGCTCCGGTTCCGTTATTTTAAGGGTTAAAGCTTCCAAGTTTGGTGTGCAATACTTTTAAGGCTTTAAGACACTGTGGTGAAATTTTGGTGCATTTTGAACAATTCCTTCATACTTTTTCGCAATTGCAGTAATAAAGTGTGTTCAGTTTAAAATTTAAAGTGACAGTAACGGTTTTATTTTAAAACGTTTTTTGTACTTTGTTATCAAGTTTATGCCTGTTTAACATGTCTGAACTACCAGATAGACTGTGTTCTGAATGTGGGGAAGCCAGGGTTCCTTCTCATTTAAATAAATGTGATTTATGTGACACTGAAAATGATGCCCAAGATGATTCCTCAAGTGAGGGGAGTAAGCATGGTACTGCATCATTCCCTCCTTCGTCTACACGAGTCTTGCCCACTCAGGAGGCCCCTAGTACATCTAGCGCGCCAATACTCCTTACTATGCAACAATTAACGGCTGTAATGGATAATTCTATCAAAAACATTTTAGCCAAAATGCCCACTTATCAGCGTAAGCGCGACTGCTCTGTTTTAGATACTGAAGAGCATGAGGACGCTGATGATAATGGTTCTGAAATGCCCCTACACCAGTCTGAGGGGGCCAGGGAGGTTTTGTCTGAGGGAGAAATTTCAGATTCAGGGAAAATTTCTCAACAAGCTGAACCCGATGTGATTACATTTAAATTTAAGTTGGAACATCTCCGCGCTCTGCTTAAGGAGGTATTATCCACTCTGGATGATTGTGAGAATTTGATCATTCCAGAGAAACTATGTAAAATGGACAAGTTCCTAGAGGTCCCGGGGCTCCCAGAAGCTTTTCCTATACCCAAGCGGGTGGCGGACATTGTAAACAAAGAATGGGAAAGGCCCGGCATACCTTTCGTCCCTCCCCCCATATTTAAAAAATTGTTTCCTATGGTCGACCCCAGAAAGGACTTATGGCAGACAGTCCCCAAGGTCGAGGGAAGCGGTTTCTACTTTAAACAAACGCACCACTATACCCATAGAAGATAGTTGTGCTTTCAAAGATCCTATGGATAAAAAATTAGAAGGTTTGCTTAAAAAGATGTTTGTTCAGCAAGGTTACCTTCTACAACCAATTTCATGCATTGTCCCTGTCACTACAGCCGCGTGTTTCTGGTTCGATGAACTAGTTAAGGCGATCGATAGTGATTCTCCTCCTTATGAGGAGATTATGGACAGAATCCGTGCTCTCAAATTGGCTAATTCTTTCACCCTAGACGCCACTTTGCAATTGGCTAGGTTAGCGGCGAAAAATTCTGGGTTTGCTATTGTGGCGCGCAGAGCGCTTTGGTTGAAATCTTGGTCAGCGGATGCGTCTTCCAAGAACAAACTACTTAACATTCCTTTCAAGGGGAAAACGCTGTTTGGCCCTGACTTGAAAGAGATTATCTCTGATATCACTGGGGGTAAGGGCCACGCCCTTCCTCAGGATAGGTCTTTCAAGGCCAAAAATAAACCTAATTTTCGTCCCTTTCGTAGAAACGGACCAGCCCCAAGTGCTACGTCCTCTAAGCAAGAGGGTAATACTTCTCAAGCCAAGCCAGCCTGGAGACCAATGCAAGGCTGGAACAAGGGAAAGCAGGCCAAGAAACCTGCCACTGCTACCAAGACAGCATGAAATGTTGGCCCCCGATCCGGGACCGGATCTGGTGGGGGGCAGACTCTCTCTCTTCGCTCAGGCTTGGGCAAGAGATGTTCTGGATCCTTGGGCACTAGAAATAGTCTCCCAAGGTTATCTTCTGGAATCCAAGGGGCTTCCCCCAAGGGGGAGGTTCCACAGGTCTCAATTGTCTTCAGACCACATAAAAAGACAGGCATTCTTACATTGTGTAGAAGACCTGCTAAAAATGGGAGTGATTCATCCTGTTCCATTAGGAGAACAAGGGATGGGGTTCTACTCCAATCTGTTCATAGTTCCCAAAAAAGAGGGAACGTTCAGGCCAATCTTAGATCTCAAGATCTTAAACAAGTTTCTCAAGGTTCCATCGTTCAAGATGGAAACCATTCGAACAATTCTTCCTTCCATCCAGGAAGGTCAATTCATGACCACGGTGGATTTAAAGGATGCGTATCTACATATTCCTATCCACAAGGAACATCATCGGTTCCTAAGGTTCGCATTCCTGGACAAGCATTACCAGTTCGTGGCGCTTCCCTTCGGATTAGCCACTGCTCCAAGGATTTTCACAAGGGTACTAGGGTCCCTTCTAGCGGTGCTAAGACCAAGGGGCATTGCAGTAGTACCTTACTTGGACGACATTCTGATTCAAGCGTCGTCCCTTCCTCAAGCAAAGGCTCACACGGACATAGTCCTGGCCTTTCTCAGATCTCACGGATGGAAAGTGAACGTGGAAAAGAGTTCTCTATCTCCGTCGACAAGGGTTCCCTTCTTGGGAACAATTATAGACTCCTTAGAAATGAGGATTTTTCTGACAGAGGCCAGAAAAACAAAACTTCTAAACTCTTGTCGGACACTTCATTCCGTTCCTCTTCCTTCCATAGCGCAGTGCATGGAAGTAATAGGTTTGATGGTAGCGGCAATGGACATAGTTCCTTTTGCGCGCATTCATCTAAGACCATTACAACTGTGCATGCTCAGTCAGTGGAATGGGGACTATACAGACTTGTCTCCGAAGATACAAGTAAATCAGAGGACCAGAGACTCACTCCGTTGGTGGCTGTCCCTGGACAACCTGTCACAAGGGATGACCTTCCGCAGACCAAAGTGGGTCATTGTCACGACCGACGCCAGTCTGATGGGCTGGGGCGCGGTCTGGGGATCCCTGAAAGCTCAGGGTCTTTGGTCTCGGGAAGAATCTCTTCTACCGATAAATATTCTGGAACTGAGAGCGATATTCAATGCTCTCAAGGCTTGGCCTCAGCTAGCGAAGGCCAAGTTCATACGGTTTCAATCAGACAACATGACGACTGTTGCGTACATCAACCATCAGGGGGGAACAAGGAGTTCCCTGGCGATGGAAGAAGTGACCAAAATCATTCAATGGGCGGAGACTCGCTCCTGCCACCTGTCTGCAATCCACATCCCAGGAGTGGAAAATTGGGAAGCGGATTTTCTGAGTCGTCAGACATTGCATCCGGGGGAGTGGGAACTCCATCCGGAAATCTTTGCCCAAATCACTCTACTGTGGGGCATTCCAGACATGGATCTGATGGCCTCGCGTCAGAACTTCAAGGTTCCTTGCTACGGGTCCAGATCCAGGGATCCCAAGGCGACTCTAGTAGATGCACTAGTAGCACCTTGGACCTTCAAACTAGCTTATGTATTCCCGCCGTTTCCTCTCATCCCCAGGCTGGTAGCCAGGATCCATCAGGAGAGGGCGTCGGTGATCTTGATAGCTCCTGCGTGGCCACGCAGGACTTGGTATGCAGATCTGGTGAATATGTCATCGGCTCCACCATGGAAGCTACCTTTGAGACGAGACCTTCTTGTTCAAGGTCCGTTCGAACATCCGAATCTGGTCTCACTCCAGCTGACTGCTTGGAGATTGAACGCTTGATTTTATCAAAACGAGGGTTCTCAGATTCTGTTATTGATGCTCTTGTTCAGGCCAGAAAGCCTGTAACTAGAAAAATTTACCACAAAATATGGAAAAAATATATCTGTTGGTGTGAATCTAAAGGATTCCCCTGGGACAAGGTAAAGATTCCTAAGATTCTATCTTTTCTCCAAGAAGGATTGGAGAAAGGGTTATCTGCAAGTTCCTTGAAGGGACAGATTTCTGCCTTGTCTGTGTTACTTCACAAAAAGCTGGCAGCTGTGCCAGATGTTCAAGCCTTTGTTCAGGCTCTGGTTAGAATCAAGCCTGTTTACAAACCTTTGACTCCTCCTTGGAGTCTCAACTTAGTTCTTTCAGTTCTTCAGGGGGTTCCGTTTGAACCCTTACATTCCGTTGATATTAAGTTATTATCTTGGAAAGTTTTGTTTTTGGTTGCAATTTCTTCTGCTAGAAGAGTTTCAGAATTATCTGCTCTGCAGTGTTCTCCTCCTTATCTGGTGTTCCATGCAGATAAGGTGGTTTTACGTACTAAACCTGGTTTTCTTCCAAAAGTTGTTTCTAACAAAAACATTAACCAGGAGATAGTCGTACCTTCTTTGTGTCCGAAACCTGTTTCGAAGAAGGAACGTTTGTTGCACAATTTGGATGTTGTTCGCGCTCTAAAATTCTATTTAGATGCTACAAAGGATTTTAGACAAACATCTTCCTTGTTTGTTGTTTATTCTGGTAAAAGGAGAGGTCAAAAAGCAACTTCTACCTCTCTCTCTTTTTGGATTAAAGCATCATCAGATTGGCTTACGAGACTGCCGGACGGCAGCCTCCTGAAAGAATCACAGCTCATTCCACTAGGGCTGTGGCTTCCACATGGGCCTTCAAGAACGAGGCTTCTGTTGATCAGATATGTAGGGCAGCGACTTGGTCTTCACTGCACACTTTTACCAAATTTTACAAGTTTGATACTTTTGCTTCTTCTGAGGCTGTTTTTGGGAGAAAGGTTTTGCAAGCCGTGGTGCCTTCCATTCAGGTGACCTGATTTGCTCCCTCCCTTCATCCGTGTCCTAAAGCTTTGGTATTGGTTCCCACAAGTAAGGATGACGCCGTGGACCGGACACACCTATGTTGGAGAAAACAGAATTTATGTTTACCTGATAAATTACTTTCTCCAACAGTGTGTCCGGTCCACGGCCCGCCCTGGTTTTTTAATCAGGTCTGATAATTTATTTTCTTTAACTACAGTCACCACGGTATCATATGGTTTCTCCTATGCAAATATTCCTCCTTAACGTCGGTCGAATGACTGGGGTAGGCGGAGCCTAGGAGGGATCATGTGACCAGCTTTGCTGGGCTCTTTGCCATTTCCTGTTGGGGAAGAGAATATCCCACAAGTAAGGATGACGCCGTGGACCGGACACACCGTTGGAGAAAGTAATTTATCAGGTAAACATAAATTCTGTTTTTTATTTATTTTTTGTGTTTTTATATAGTTTTTTTTTTAACCGATGAATCGATTAATCGAAAAAATAAATCGACCAACTAATAGATTATGAAAATAATTGTTAGTTGCAGCCCTAATGCTTACCTGATAATTTTATTTCCATCATGGGGAGGAGAGTCCACGGCTCCCGCCCGTAACTCCGGTGGGCGGACCTAAATTTTATTTATCTTCAGGCACCATTTATACCCTGATATTTCTCCTACTGTTCCTTGTTCCCTCGGCAGAATGACTGGGGGATGAGGGGAGTGGGGGAGGTATTTAAGCCGTGGATTGGGGTGTCTTTGCCTTCTCCTGGTGGCCAGGTTCTTAATTCCCAAAAGTAATGATTGAAGCCGTGGACTCTCCTTCCCACGATGGAAATAAAATAATCAGGTAAGCATAATTTATGTTTTCCATAGTGTAGCTGTGCCCCCACTCATTTTCCTACCCCCCTACCTCCTCCCAGGTCACTTTCCCAACTATTATCCCCCTCTCATTCCTTCCCATGCACTAAGATTCCTTTCTGTAGCATAGTGGCCCCACCCCCTCTTGTCCCTCTCACACCCCCTCCCGCCCTCCAGTGATGGGCCGCCCACCCGCCTCCCTGCTATCCCTCCCATGCCACCAACGATCTGCACCATCGCTGACCGGTTGCTTAGCAAAGGGTATTGCACGATGCCTGAACATCGAGGCATCGCTGCAATACCCAGAAAGCGGCTGGAAGGGATCACAATCGCTTCCAGTGCTTGAAACCCCAGAAGACGGGCCAGGCCGTCCTTGGCCGTTAATGACTGTTTTTTGTAGGACGTGCCTGACACGTCCTCGGTCGTTAAGGGGTTAAAGGGACAGTCTACTTGAACATTGTTATTGTTTAAAAACATAGATAATCCATTTATTTACCATTCCCCAGTTTTGCATAACCAACAAGGTTATATTAATATACTTCTTCTGTTAAGTGTGATCAGTCCACGGGTCATCATTACTTCTGGGATATTAACTGCTCCCCTACAGGAAGTGCAAGAGGATTCACCCAGCAGAGCTGCATATAGCTCCTCCCCTCTACGTCACTCCCAGTCATTCTCTTGCACCCAGCAACTAGATAGGTCGTGTGAGAGGACTATGGTGATTATACTTAGTTTTATATCTTCAATCAAAAGTTTGTTATTTTAAAATAGCACCGGAGTGTGTTATTACCTCTCTGGCAGAGTTTGAGGAAGAATCTACCAGAGTTTTGCTATGATTTTAGCCGGAGTAGTTAAGATCATATTGCTGTTCTCGGCCATCTGAGGAGTGAGGTAAACTTCAGATCAGGGGACAGCGGGCAGATGAATCTGCATAGAGGTATGTAGCAGTTTTTATTTTCTGACAATGGAATTGATGAGAAAATCCTGCCATACCGATATAATGTCATGTATGTATACTTTACACTTCAGTATTCTGGGAGAATGGTACTTCACTAGAATTACACTGTAAGAAAGACATAAAGCTGTTTAATAACTAGAGATTATGTTTAACGTTTTTGCTGGAATGTAAAATCGTTTTCATTTGCTGAGGTACTGTGTGAATAAATGTTTGGGCACTATTTTTCCACTTGGCAGTTGCTTAAATCTGTTTTTTCTGTCAGTTTCTGTTCTCCCTCACTGCTGTGTGTGTGGGGGAGGGGCGACCTACCGCCATACTACTCTGAATGCACCCGATCCCGTCTGATCTCGGAAGTTAAGCAGGGTCAGGCTTGGTCAGTACCTGGATGGGGGACCACCTTGGAACACCGGGTGCGGTAGGCTTCAGTCTAGTTTTCGTTCCTTTCATAATTTCAAAGCAGGAGCAGCATCAACTTCCTCTGCACCAAAACAGGAAGGAGCTGTTGCTCGCTACAGACAAGGCTGGAAACCTAACCAGTCCTGGAACAAGGGCAAGCAGACTAGGAAACCTGCTGCTGCCCCCAAAACAGCATGAATTGAGGGCCCCCGATCCGGGATCGGATCTAGTGGGGGGCAGACTTTCTCTCTTCGCCCAGGCTTGGGCAAGAGATGTTCAGGATCCCTGGGCGCTAGAGATAATATCTCAGGGATACCTTCTGGACTTCAAATACTCTCCTCCAAGAGAGAGATTTCATCTGTCAAGATTGTCAACAATCCAGACAAAGAAAGAGGCTTTTCTACGCTGCGTACAAGAGCTCTTGTTAATGGGAGTAATCCATCCAGTTCCACGATCGGAACAGGGACAGGGGTTTTACTCAAATCTGTTTGTGGTTCCCAAAAAAGAGGGAACTTTCAGACCAATCCTGGACTTAAAGATCCTAAACAAATTCCTAAGATTTCCATCGTTCAAGATGGAGACTATTCGGACAATTTTACCTATGATCCAAGAGGGTCAGTACATGACCACTGTAGATTTAAAAGATGCTTACCTGCACATACCGATTCACAAAGATCATTACCGGTACCTAAGGTTTGCCTTCCTAGACAGGCATTACCAGTTTGTGGCTCTTCCATTCGGATTGGCTACAGCGCCAAGAATCTTCACAAAGGTTCTGGGTGCTCTTCTGGCGGTACTAAGACCGCGGGGAATCTCGGTAGCTCCATACCTAGACGACATTCTGATACAAGCTTCAAGCTTTCAAACTGCCAAATCTCATACAGAGTTAGTGCTGGCATTTCTAAGGTCACATGGATGGAAGGTGAACGAAAAGAAAAGTTCACTCGTTCCACTCACAAGAGTTCCCTTCCTGGGGACTCTTATAGATTCTGTAGAAATGAAGATTTACCTGACAGAGGACAGGCTATCAAGACTTCAAAGTGCTTGCCGCACTCTTCATTCCATTCAACACCCGTCAGTGGCTCAATATATGGAGGTAATCGGCTTAATGGTAGCGGCAATGGACATAGTACCCTTTGCACGCTTACACCTCAGACCACTGCAACTGTGCATGCTAGGTCAGTGGAATGGGGATTACTCAGACGTATCCCCTTCTCTGAATCTGGATCAAGAGACCAGAAATTCTCTTCTATGGTGGCTTTCTCGGCCACACCTGTCCAGGGGGATGCCATTCAGCAGACCAGACTGGACAATTGTAACAACAGACGCCAGCCTTCTAGGTTGGGGTGCCGTCTGGAATTCCCTGAAGGCTCAGGGACTATGGAGTCAGGAGGAGAGTCTCCTGCCAATAAACATTCTGGAATTGAGAGCAGTTCTCAATGCCCTCCTGGCTTGGCCCCAGTTGACAACTCGGGGGTTCATCAGGTTTCAGTCGGACAACATCACGACTGTAGCTTACATCAACCATCAGGGAGGGACAAGAAGCTCCCTAGCTATGATGGAAGTATCAAAGATAATTCGCTGGGCAGAGTCTCACTCTTGCCACCTGTCAGCAATCCACATCCCGGGAGTGGAGAACTGGGAGGCGGATTTCTTAAGTCGTTAGACTTTTCATCCGTGGGAGTGGGAACTTCATCCGGAGGTCTTTGCCCAAATACTTCGACGTTGGGGCAAACCAGAGATAGATCTCATGGCGTCTCGACAGAACGCCAAGCTTCCTCGTTACGGGTCCAGATCCAGGGATCCAGGAGCAGTCCTGATAGATGCTCTGACAGCACCTTGGGACTTCAGGATGGCTTACGTGTTTCCACCCTTCCCGTTGCTTCCTCGATTGATAGCCAGAATCAAACAAGAGAGAGCATCAGTGATTCTAATAGCACCTGCGTGGCCACGCAGGACTTGGTATGCAGACCTGGTGGACATGTCATCCTGTCCGCCTTGGTCTCTACCTCTGAAACAGGACCTTCTGATACAGGGTCCCTTCAAACATCAAAATCTAACTTCTCTGAAGCTGACTGCTTGGAAATTGAACGCTTAATTTTATCAAGACGTGGGTTTTCTGAGTCAGTTATTAGTACCTTAATACAGACTAGGAAACCTGTTACCAGAAAGATTTACCATAAGATATGGCGTAAATACCTACATTGGTGTGAATCCAAAGGTTACTCTTGGAGTAAGGTTAGGATTCCTAGGATATTGTCTTTTCTACAAGAAGGTTTAGAAAAGGGTTTATCTGCTAGTTCATTAAAGGGACAGATCTCAGCTCTGTCCATTCTGTTACACAAACGTCTGTCAGAAGTTCCTGACGTCCAGGCTTTTTGTCAGGCTTTGGCCAGGATTAAGCCTGTGTTTAAAACTGTTGCTCCACCATGGAGTTTAAACCTTGTTCTTAATGTTTTACAGGGCGTTCCGTTTGAACCCCTTCATTCCATTGATATAAAGTTGTTATCTTGGAAAGTTCTATTTTTAATGGCTATTTCCTCGGCTCGAAGAGTCTCTGAATTATCAGCCTTACATTGTGATTCTCCTTATTTGATTTTTCATTCGGATAAGGTAGTCCTGCGTACTAAACCTGGGTTCTTACCTAAGGTAGTTACTAACAGGAATATCAATCAAGAGATTGTTGTTCCTTCTTTATGCCCAAATCCTTCTTCAAAGAAGGAACGTCTACTGCACAACCTGGATGTAGTCCGGGCTCTAAAATTTTACTTGCAGGCAACTAAGGAATTCCGACAAACGTCTTCTCTGTTTGTCATTTACTCTGGGCAGAGGAGAGGTCAAAAAGCTTCCGCTACCTCTCTTTCTTTTTGGCTTCGTAGCATAATTCGTTTAGCTTATGAGACTGCTGGACAGCAGCCCCCTGAAAGAATTACAGCTCATTCTACTAGAGCTGTGGCTTCCACTTGGGCCTTCAAGAATGAGGCCTCTGTTGAACAGATTTGCAAGGCTGCAACTTGGTCTTCGCTTCATACTTTTTCCAAATTTTACAAATTTGACACCTTTGCTTCATCGGAGGCTATTTTTGGGAGAAAGGTTCTTCAGGCAGTGGTTCCTTCTGTATAAAGAGTCTGCCTATCCCTCCCGTCATCCGTGTACTTTTGCTTTGGTATTGGTATCCCAGAAGTAATGATGACCCGTGGACTGATCACACTTAACAGAAGAAAACATAATTTATGCTTACCTGATAAATTCCTTTCTTCTGTAGTGTGATCAGTCCACGGCCCGCCCTGTTTTTAAGGCAGGTAAATATTTTTTAATTTATACTCCAGTCACCACTTCACCCTTGGCTTTTCCTTTCTCGTTGGTCCTTGGTCGAATGACTGGGAGTGACGTAGAGGGGAGGAGCTATATGCAGCTCTGCTGGGTGAATCCTCTTGCACTTCCTGTAGGGGAGCAGTTAATATCCCAGAAGTAATGATGACCCGTGGACTGATCACACTACAGAAGAAAGGAATTTATCAGGTAAGCATAAATTATGTTTTTTACCTCTGTGATTACCTTGTATCTAACCCTTTTGCAGATTGCCCCCTTATCTCAGTTCTTTTGACAGTTATCAATTTTAGCCAATCAGTTCTGACTCACAAATAACTCCACAGGTGTAAACACAATGTTATCTATATGACACACATGAACCAGCAGTGTCTAACTGTGAGAAACTGTCAAAAAGTATTGAGAGGCGGCCTTCAAGGGCTTAGAAATTAGCATATGAGCCTACCTAGGTTTAGCTTTCAACAAAGAATACAAAGAGAACACAGCAAATTTGATGATAAAAGTAAATTGGAAAGATGTTTAATTACATGTTCTGAGGCAGGACAAAGAATTTTGAATCTTAAAGATATTACTATGGGTCATAACCTTAAACTAGAAGCCACAAATACTAACCTTCTCAAACTTCAGAGTAAATTAGAAGATTTAGAGAATTGTTCAAGAAGGAACAATTTTAGAATTATAGGGGTCCTAGAAGAGAAGCAATACGAGGACTTGAACAAATTGCTAACACTAACACTACCACAGCTCTTACAGATCCCTGAGTTTTACCCCCAAATAGTTTTAGAAAGGGTGCACAGGATAGGACCACCTATATCGGGCAAAATGAATGTGAGACCTAGGCCAATTATAGCCAAGGTCTTACATTTCCAAAATACATTTACATTACTACAGTCCTTTTGCAAACACCAGTCCATATGTTTAGGAGATGCAAAAATCCTGTTGTTTCAGGACTATTCTGCAGAGACTGCTGTAAAGAGGAGGAAATTAGCTCCAATGTGCACAAAATTTATAAATCAGGGTCTCCGAGCAACCTTATTGTACCCAGCTAGGCTGAAACTGTGCCTAAATAACCACACATACTTTTTTGACTCTGCCAAAGAGGCAGAATTTTTTTTTAATGTATCTGAGTCTCATGTTATGTATGGCCGGGTTCCTTGAGCATAGGGTATTAGGGGGACTAATTGGTAAAGTCCCTTTTTCTCTTGAGAGAGGGGAAAGAGAAGGAGAGAGGGGAAAAAAGGGGGGGGGGATATAAACAGACAAAATAACATAATTTATGCTTACCTGATAAATTTATTTCTCTTGTAGCGTGTTCAGTCCACGGGTCATCCATTACTTATGGGATATATTCTCCTTCCCAACAGGAAGTTGCAAGAGGATCAACCAAGCAGAGCTGCTATATAGCTCCTCCCCTCACATGTCATATCCAGTCATTCTCTTGCAACCCTCAACAAAGAAGGAGGTCGCGAGAGGAGCTGGAGTTTTTACTTAACTATTCTTCAATCAAAAGTTTGTTATTTTAAATGGCACCGGAGTGTGCTGTTTTTCTATCTCAGGCAGTATTTGGAAGAAGAAACTGCCTCCGTTTTTTTTCTATGATCTTAGCAGGCGTAACTAAGATCCACTGGCTGTTCTCGACATTCTGAGGAGTGGGGTAACTTCAGAAACTGGGAATAGCATGCGGGGTCCTCCGCAAATGAGGTATGTGCAGTACTTTATTTTCTGGGAATGGAATTGACTAAGAAAATACTGCTGTTACCGTATGATGTAAGTACAGTCTTAAATGCAGTAGTGGCAACTGGTATCAGGCTGATAAATGTATGCGCAGTCAAGTTATTTTCTAGGGACTAGGATTTGACTGAGAAAATACTGTTAAAACTGAAATAATACTTAAGCCTTATCTGCAGTGGTAGCGACTGGTAGCAGGCTTAGTGATAACTTTGCATGACATTGGAAAATGTTGTTGTTTAATAAAACGTTTACTGGCATGTTATTCGTTTTTTGTGAGGTACTTTGGTGATAAATCTCTTTGGGCATGATTTTTTTCCACATGGCTTACATATATTTTCTGCATGGAAACCGTTATATCAGGGCTCCCACTGTTGTGATAGGAGTGGGAGGTACCTTGTTTTAGCACCTTGTTGCACAGTTAAAATTCTAGCACAGTCTTCCTGCTTCTTCCTCCTTGATCCAGGACGTCTCTAGAGAGCTCAGGGGTCTGCAAAATTCATTTTTGAGGGAGGTAATCAGTCACAGCAGAGCTTGACTGTGATTAAAAGCGTTTAATCTTAATTGATATCCGTTTTATCCGTTTTGGGTATTGAGGGGTTAATCATCCTTTTGCTAATGGGTGCAATCCTCTGCTAATAATACACTTCTTGTTAAGAATTGTTTAATTATATCTGTATTTTTGAAGCGCTGCAGCGTTTTTTATATTGCTTGTAAACTTATTGAAAGTGATTTCCAAGCTTGCTAGTTTCGTTGCTAAGTCTGTTTAAACATGTCTGATTCAGAGGAAACTGTTTGTTCATCATGTTCAAAAGCCAATGTGGAGCCCAATAGAACGATGTGTACCAATTGTATTGATATTGCTTTGAATAAAAGTAAATCTGTACCAATAGAGAAACTATAACCAGGCAACGAGGGGGAAGTTATGCCGCCTAACTCTCCTCACGTGTCAGTACCTGCGTCTCCCGCTCGGGAGATGCGTAGGATTGAGACGCCAAGTACATCTAGGCCCTTACAAATCACTTTACATGATATGGCTAATGTTATGAAAGAAGTATTATATAATATGCCCGAATTAAGGGGCAAGCGCGATAGCTCTGGGTTAAGGACAGAGCGCGCTGATGACACGAGAGCCATGTCTGATACTGCGTCACAATTTGCAGAACATGAGGACGGTGAGCTTCATTCTGTCGGTGACGGTTCTGATCCGGGGAGACCGGATTCAGAAATTTCAAATTTTAAATTTAAGCTTGAGAACCTCCGTGTGTTACTAGGGGAGGTATTAGCGGCTCTGAATGATTGCGACACGGTGGCAATTCCAGAGAAATTGTGTAGGTTGGATAGATACTATGCGGTACCGGTGTGTACTGATGTCTTTCCTATACCAAAAAGACTTACAGAAATTGTTAGTAAGGAGTGGGATAGACCCGGTGTGCCTTTTTCCCCTCCCCCGATATTTAGAAAAATGTTTCCTATAGACGCCACCACACGAGACTTATGGCAGACGATCCCTAAGGTGGAGGGAGCAGTTTCTACTTTAGCCAAGCGTACCACTATCCCGGTGGAGGATAGCTGTGCTTTCTCAGATACAATGGATAAAAAATTAGAGGGTTATCTTAAGAAAATGTTTGTTCAACAGGGTTTTATATTGCAGCCTCTTGCATGCATTGCGCCTGTCACGGCTGCAGCGGCATTCTGGTTTGAGTCTCTGGAAGAGGCGATTCGCACAGAGCCATTGGATGAGGCTTTGAGCAAAGTTAGAACCCTTAAGCAAGCTAATGCGTTTGTTTCAGATGCCGTAGTACATCTAACCAAACTTACGGCTAAAAATTCCGGATTCGCCATACAGGCGCGCAGAGCGCTCTGGCTTAAATCCTGGTCAGCGGATGTAACTTCCAAGTCTAAGCTACTTAACATTCCTTTCAAAGGGCAGACCTTATTCGGGCCCGGCTTGAAGGAAATTATTGCTGACATTACGGGAGGTAAGGGCCACGCCCTTCCTCAGGACAGGGCCAAACCAAATTTTCGTGCCTTTCGTAACTTCAAGGCAGGAGCAGCATCAACTTCCTCCGCTCCAAAACAGGAAGGAACTACTGCTCGTTACAGACAGGGTTGGAAAGGCAACCAGTCATGGAACAAGGGCAAGCAGGCCAGAAAGCCTACTCCCGCCCCTAAGACAGCATGAAGACAGGGCCCCCTATCCGGAGACGGATTTAGTGGGGGGCAGACTTTCTCTCTTCGCCCAGGCTTGGGCAAGAGATGTGCAGGATCCCTGGACGTTGAAGATTATATCTCAGGGATACCTTCTGGATTTCAAAACCTCTCCTCCACAAGGGAGGTTTCATCTTTCGAGGTTATCAACAAACCTAGTAAAGAGAGAGGCATTTCTACAATGTGTACAAGACCTCTTAATCATGGGAGTGATCCACTCAGTTCCGCGATCGGAACAGGGACAAGGATTTTACTCAAATCTATTTGTGGTTCCCAAAAAAGAGGGAACCTTCAGACCAATCTTGGACTTAAAGATCTTAAACAAATTCCTAAGGGTACCATCGTTCAAGATGGAAACCATTCGAACCATCCTACCCATGATCCAAGAGGGTCAATATATGACCACAGTGGACTTAAAGGATGCTTACCTTCATATACCGATTCACAAAGATCATTATCGGTACCTAAGGTTTGCCTTTCTAGACAGGCATTACCAGTTTGTGGCTCTTCCCTTCGGGTTAGCCACGGCCCCGATAATTTTTACGAAGGTTCTGGGCTCACTTCTGGCGGTACTAAGACCACGAGGCATAGCGGTGGCTCCGTACCTAGACGACATTCTGATACAAGCGTCAAGTTTTCAGAATGCAAAGTCTCATACAGAGATAGTTCTAGCATTTCTGAGGTCGCATGGGTGGAAAGTGAACGTGGAAAAGAGTTCCCTGTTACCACTCACAAGGGTTCCTTTTCTAGGGACTCTTATAGATTCTGTAGAGATGAAGATTTACCTGACGGAGTCCAGGTTATCAAAGATTCTCAATGCTTGCCGTGTCCTTCATTCCGTTCCAAGCCCATCAGTAGCTCAATGCATGGAGGTAATCTGCTTAATGGTCGCGGCAATGGACATAGTGCCATTTGCGCGCCTGCATCTCAGACCGCTGCAACTATGCATGCTCAGTCAATGGAACGGGGATTACTCAGATCTGTCCCCTTTGCCAAATCTGGACCAGGAGACCAGAGATTCTCTTCTCTGGTGGTTGTCACCGGTTCATCTGTCCAAAGGAATGACCTTTCGCAGACCAGATTGGACGATTGTAACAACGGATGCCAGCCTTCTAGACTGGGGAGCAGTCTGGAATTCCCTGAAGGCTCAGGGATCGTGGACTCAGGAGGAGAAACTCCTTCCAATAAACATTCTAGAATTAAGAGCAATATTCAATGCTCTTCTAGCTTGGCCTCAGTTAGCAAAACTGAGGTTCATCAGATTTCAGTCGGACAATATCACGACTGTGGCTTACATCAATCATCAAGGGGGAACCAGGAGTTCCCTAGCGATGTTGGAAGTCTCGAAGATAATTCGCTGGGCGGAGTCTCACTCTTGCCACCTGTCAGCGATTTACATCCCAGGCGTAGAGAACTGGGAGGCGGATTTCCTAAGTCGCCAGACTTTTCATCCGGGAGAGTGGGAACTTCACCCGGAGGTATTTGCTCAACTGATTCGTCATTGGGGCAAACCGGATCTGGATCTCATGGCATCTCGCCAGAACGCGAAGCTTCCTTGTTACGGATCCAGGTCCAGGGACCCGGGAGCGGTGCTGGTAGATGCATTAGCAGCCCCTTGGGTTTTCAACATAGCTTATGTGTTTCCACCATTTCCGTTGCTACCTCGACTGATTGCCAGGATCAAACAGGAGAGGGCATCGGTAATTCTGATAGCGCCTGCGTGGCCACGCAGGACCTGGTATGCAGACCTAGTGGACATGTCGTCCTGTCCACCTTGGTCTCTTCCTCTGCGTCAGGACCTTCTAATTCAGGGTCCTTTCAACCATCCAAACCTAATTTCTCTGAGGCTGACTGCCTGGAAATTGAACGCTTGAGTCTATCAAAGCGTGGGTTTTCGGATTCGGTTATTGATACATTAATACAGGCTCGGAAACCTGTGACCAGAAAAATTTACCATAAGATATGGCGTAAATATTTATATTGGTGCGAATCCAAGAGTTACTCATGGAGTAAGGTTAGGATTCCTAGGATATTGGCTTTTCTACAAGAGGGTTTAGAAAAGGGTTTAACCGCTAGTTCGCTAAAGGGACAGATTTCAGCTCTGTCTATTCTTTTACACAAACGTCTGGCAGAGAATCCAGACGTCCAGGCCTTTTGTCAGGCTTTGGCTAGAATTAAGCCTGTGTTTAAAGCTGTTGCTCCTCCGTGGAGCTTAAACTTGGTTCTTAAAGTTCTTCAGGGTGTTCCGTTTGAACCCCTTCATTCCATTGATATTAAGCTTTTATCTTGGAAAGTTTTGTTTTTGATGGCTATTTCCTCGGCTCGAAGAGTCTGTGAGTTATCTGCCTTACATTGTGATTCTCCTTATCTGATCTTTCATTCAGACAAGGTAGTACTGCGTACTAAGCCTGGGTTTTTGCCTAAGGTTGTTTCTAACAGGAATATCAATCAAGAGATTGTTGTTCCATCATTATGTCCTAATCCTTCTTCAAAGAAGGAACGTCTTTTGCATAATCTAGACGTGGTCCGTGCTCTGAAGTTCTACTTACAGGCAACTAAAGATTTTAGACAAACTCTGAGGTCAAAAGGCTTCGGCTACCTCTCTCTCTTTTTGGCTTCGTAGCATAATACGTTTAGCCTATGAGACTGCTGGACAGCAGCCTCCTGAAAGAATTACAGCTCATTCCACTAGAGCTGTGGCTTCCACCTGGGCCTTTAAGAATGAGGCCTCTGTTGAACAGATTTGCAAGGCTGCAACTTGGTCTTCACTTCATACTTTTTCCAAATTTTCCAAATTTGACACTTTCGCTTCTTCGGAGGCTGGTTTTGGGAGAAAGGTTCTACAGGCAGTGGTTCCTTCTGTTTAATGTTCCTGCCTTGTCCCTCCCATCATCCGTTTACTTAGCTTTGGTATGGGTATCCCATAAGTAATGGATGACCCGTGGACTGAACACACTTAACAAGAGAAAACATAATTTATGCTTACCTGATAAATTTATTTCTCTTGTAGTGTGTTCAGTCCACGGCCCGCCCTGTCTCTTTAAGGCAGGTTCTAAATTTTAAAATTATAACTCCAGTCACCACTGCACCTTATAGTTTCTCCTTTCTCGTCTTGTTTCGGTCGAATGACTGGATATGACATGTGAGGGGAGGAGCTATATAGCAGCTCTGCTTGGGTGATCCTCTTGCAACTTCCTGTTGGGAAGGAGAATATATCCCATAAGTAATGGATGACCCGTGGACTGAACACACTACAAGAGAAATAAATTTATCAGGTAAGCATAAATTATGTTATTTTGTCTGTTTATATCCCCCCCCCCTTTTTTCCCCTCTCTCCTTCTCTTTCTTTATTACTCTAGATGACGGATGCGACAGGTAGATTTAAATTGACCTCCTGGAATATAGGAGGCCTTACATCACCCATCAAACGAAAAACAATATCTCATCTAAAGAAAATTAATACTGACATTGCTTTCTTACACGAAACTCATCTAAAATCTGACAAAGTTCTCAAGCTTAAATCCTCCTGGGTTAAGGAAGTTTTATTTTCCCCTAGCCTGAAGAGGAAAGGTGGTGTTGTGATCCTCTTAGGAAAAAAGATAAATTATGAGATTCTTTATGTCAATGCAGATCAGGAGGGGAGATATTTAATGGTAAAAATTAAAATTGCTAAAGTATTGTATACACTATGCAACATATACGCTCCCAATGTTTTTAATTTACTCTTTTGGGAAGCAATACAAGCTAAGGTCACAGCCTGTGCAGAAGGCTATCTGATATTAGGAGGCGATTTTAATATGGCACCGCAGTATCCCCTGGACAGACTAAGACAGGACCCTGTTCCTGTGAAAAGTAAAAGAGAGAACCTGGAAGCAAAGCTTTTTACTAGGCTTTTTCTGAATCTTATGTATGTGTCATTTGGAGATCGCAAAACCCTGATTTTAGAGACTTCTCTCCAAAGCACACAAGTCACTCTCGAGAATAGACTATTCTTGCTAGACAAAAGGTTATGCAAAACGAGAGTCCTAGCAGGGATTTTACCTATTGGCATTTGTGATTATGCTCCCATTTTTCTTGATTTCCAGCTTGGTGATTTTGTACATAGGAATAGCCGGTTTTCCCCACTATATGTTTAGCTTCTGATTTCAAATTAAAAAACTAGCTTGATTCTAAATTTAAGGAGATTGTTTTATTTAACCTTTAATATACTACTCGTCCTGCTTTGCTCTGGAAAACTACAAAAGCGGTTCTTAGGGGGGAAATTTTAGCGTATAGTATCTCTAGGACTAGAAATTCAATTTGAGGGAGAAATCCTGAAAGCAGTCTCAAATTCGTATAATCGTTACATATATGAAAAAACAGCAGAGAATTGGACAAAATATACTTCCGCGTTAAGGAAAATAGACTCTTCTCTATAGGGCCACTCAGAAGGACCTTAGATTTCAGGCCAAGTTATATCGCTATGGAAATAAGACAGGGAAACTCCTTACAAAATTGGTCAACCGAGATAAAGGCTCCCCCTTGATTGACTCCCTGCATTCCGAAGGTAAATCTCTTAAAGTGAATGTAAATTTTGATGCTAAAGTGCCCGGTTTTTAAAACTTTGATTAAAAATAGGGGCACTTTAATTCATCAAAATTTTCATTTCACTCCTGTTGTGAAAAAAAACTTACCTTTTAATCTTCACAGCAGCTCCAGCTTCCTCCACCCATTTCAAAGCCTCTTCCTGGGTCTAAAATGAGGCATCCGGCTTCCTCCAATTACAGCAGTGAATCAGACACTGAATCCCCCGGGGGGGGAAGCTGTTTTGTCACAACAGGAGTGAAATGTAAACTTTGATGAATTAAAGTGCCCCTGTTTTTAATCAAAGTTTTAAAAACCAGGCACTTTAGCATCAAAATTTACATTCACTTTAAGACAGCAGAAGAACTCTTGAAGGCGTTTTCCGATTACTATAGAGATTTATTCTCTCCCAGAGCCTCAAATAATCTCGAACGTGAGGACTGTTGGTGTAAAATATCTTACCAATCCCTAAGACCTGACTTACTTGAATCTCTTTACTCTCCCATCTCTGATTTAGAAGTTGCTAGTGCAATTCAGAAACTCTCCCTTAATAAAGCCCCAGGTCCGGATGCTCTTCCTAAGGAATTCTACAAAATGTTATCTTCTTCAATAATACAGTACTTAACCATGCTATTTAATGATATCTATATAAAAGGTAATGAGCCTACAGTTAATTTCGCTGCTTCATATACTACACTAATATTAAAACAAAGGAAAGATCCGGCCAAGAAAGAGTCTTATAAGCCTATTGATCTTTTGAATACGGGGGAGGGCACCCATGACCTGGCAATTATTTCTATAGATGCTGAAAAAACCTTCAACTCGGTGCATTATGATCATCTTCTATTCTCTCTGCACCAGTTCGGTCTTAGAGGTAATTTTTTTCAAATTCATTGATAATCTCTATAGAAAGGCCTCTACAAGGATGCTGGTTAGTGGTCTCATGTCTCAGGATATAGTGCTGGGGAGAGGAACCAGGCAGGGGTGCCCTCTCTCTCTGCTTTCTTTGATATCTCCATCAAACCCTTTGCTATCTTAATTAGACAGCAACTCTAAATAATCAAGATAGGCAAAAAGTAATTTAAGATTGCACTCTATGCTGATGATATTCTCATATACATGACAAATACCTCTATAAATATTCCAAAGCTCCTTTTAATAATAGAACAGTTTGGATATTTCTCTGGATACAGGGTTAACACTACAAAATCGGAACTCCTTTGGACTAAACAGACTAAAGAATCACATTCAAATTTACCTTTTAGTCTAGTCCGGGACTCATTCAATTATCTTGGCAGTCATCATATATTCTAATCCCGATACTTGGTATACTTTGAATATCTCCCTAATCTTAAATAAAATGATAGAAACACTTAAAAATTGGCAGAACCTTCCTCTTTCCCTTTCTGGGCGCATAGCCTTATACAAGATGATTCTACTCCCCAAACTTCTTTATATCCTTAAGAATACTCCATTGATCTTGAAGGGGAAAGATATTATTCTTTTTAACTCTGTACTGAGATCTTTTATATGGGAAAACAAAAAATCTAGAATCTCACTTTCTAATTTCTCTCTCCCTAGGAAATACGGTGGGCTCGCCCTCCCTGACCTTCGGTCTTATAATCAAGTTTTTCTTGCGCGCATAGTAACAGACTGGATATTTTCTAGATAATAATCTTGAAAAAAATATAATTTACCCTTTCTCTCCATTTGAATTAATCCACTATAACTATAACTCAATTCCCCCTGAAATGAAAAAACTGAGATCCATCTATAATCCCATACAAGCATGGAAGATGATTTGTAGTTCTTTGGCTATAGAACATAGGGTCTCTAGATATATTCCGCTGTGGGGTAACTCTCAGTTTCAAGCAGGGTTACATTCAACACTCTTCTTAAAATGGAATTCTGTAGGTCTTTCTAATGTTCACCAGATTTTAGATTTTGAGAGAAGATGTATTAAACCATTTAGCTCCTTCAGGGCGGAATTTAATCTTTCACATAAGAACTTTTTCGCATATCTACAAGCGAGACACTTTGCGCTTAAACTAATAAGCGATTTTGGTTGGAACTGGTCCCTGGGGAGTATTGAGAACGGTCTTGTTTTAATAAAAAACTGGCATATGTCAATTTCTTTTTGTTATCAAATTCTGAGCTCGGCTAGGGGTACTGTTAATCTTGAAAAGATTTTGTCTAAATGGGCCACAGCGACAATGCAAAAGTCTCTGGATCCCAGGTTACCTCATTTCTCAATTCAAGAAACTATCCGAGTAACTCTCTCTTCCTCCTGGAGGGAATCACATGTGAAGTTACTTTATATGTCTTACTTCACTCCAGACAGAGGTCTTAAATGTGGGAATACCAAATTTAATACTTGTCCTAAATATTCGCTTTTATTGGCTAATCTTCTGCACATGCTGTGGGATTGTCCAAAAATCAGAAATTTCTGGTTTAAAGTGCAATACTGGCTCAATAAGACATTGGGTGTCTCCCCCCTGACTTTGACGTTGACAAATGTAGTTTTCCTTTTGTCCAACATAGGGAAGCAACAGCTTAATACTAAAATAATTAATATGGTCATACTAGCTGCTAGATATCTAATTTTCAAAAAATAGAAAACAAGAGCGACCCCCAGTATATTAGAAATCAAGAACTGCCTGAAGAAGTAATGTATTCCTGAACAGTTTGATACTAATCTAGATAGTGATCAGGATATAAGGTTTTTTTTCTTAAATGGTTGGTCTTCATTAAAGCCCTTCCTCATAGCAAAATTGAGCATTTAATATATCCTTTCAGAAATTCAGACTTGGTTTTGTTTGGCCTCTGGTAACCTGCCATCTCCTAACTTTTTCTCCACCCCCCCTTTTTTATTTTTTTTGTTTAATTGTTAATCTAGAAAATCATCCAATCCCGGTATTTTTACACTTGTTAAGACAGAACCTGAGTTGGCCTAAAATTCTATGATTGTTTAAATTGAATCTAGACTTATCTTTATATTTTGGCTGGAATCTTTCGCTATGTATAGACGATATGGTTGTTTTTTCTTGTTTTGTTTCTTTTTTTCTGTATTATATGGTATTGGATCTTAAATAAAAAAGATTAAAAAAAATAAAATTACATGGTTGTGGCAAACCTAGCCACTTCTGGACTATAATGTAATAAAGGTTGTCTATAGGCTGTATATTGGGCTATGTAGATGTGACAGACCCTTCTGTCAGTACTGAAGGAGTTAACTGTGTTCAGCTTTAGCCTCAGCTATTGTGCACTGTCATTAAAGTTAGTGATAAACAGTCCATTGTTTAATCACCCTCAGAGAGCAGATGCTTAGGTGATAAGAAAAGCCAAATGTATCTTTTGTTTAAATTGTTATCAGCTTAAGCAAGGTAAATCTATTGTATCATGTCAAGGGCGTGTTCCCTCCATCTAATGTACAACATTCTTTCAACCCCCCCATCTGGGGTCTGACCTGCATAAATACTGGGCATATGGCCCTTAATAAAATGTCATTCTGTTTTAAACCTGAAAACTGGCTGGGTTGTGAATTGCTTATTCCCTGTTCAGGACTTTGTTCCCTGGTGTTAACCCTTGGTATCCTGTTGGTACCGTTACAATTGGTGGCAAGCGACGGAATGAACCTTATCGCCCAGAAGAGCAACTACACAAGCTAGTAACCTCAGGAAGTGGGGGATTACTACAATACTGACTAAGATGGAAGGAGTACCAGGGACTGAAGTGAATGGAGATGGATTATTCTAAGCTAAAGAGACAAACGTTAAAGGAACTGCTAGAAGCCAGGGGAAAGATAGGCAGCAGCAAACCCAAGGCTATATTAATTGCTGAGCTGATGGAGGGAGACAGAGCTCGCAGCGCTACGCCTCCAGCAGCCATGGAGGAGACCCTATACCAGAGGGAAATGAGGACCAGGCTGGAATTTTTACCCCAACCTGTACCACGGGATATGCTATCCGTGGTAATGGCAGATGTGCAGGAGTACGTGATGGCACACAGTCCGCGGAATGCATCCTCCCGAGAAGAATCCATTTTGGACGCACTCAGCAACCCAGTAAGACCCAAAATCCCATACCATGCATTTAAAATGTTTTGTGAGGAGAAGGATGAGATCGATGGGTATTTACAGGATTTTGAGAGACTGTGCGAGTTACATGATTTGGAGCAGTCTGTATGGGTGCCGGTGCTAGCAGCCAAGCTAGCCGGTAGAGCAGCGGAAGCGTATCGCGCTGTACCCAGGGAGGACAGCAAGGATTACGCTAAAGTGAAGAGAGCGATCTTGGAAAGATATGCCATTACCCCAGAGGCATACCGGCGCAAGTTTAGAGGCCTGCGCAAGCCAGAAAGAGACTCACATGCAGAGTGGGCCCACAAGCTGGATCAAGCATCTCAAGGGTGGATACAGGCCAGCCAAGCTACCACCATGGAAGAATTGCGACAACTGATGCTGTTGGAGCAATTCTTTAACGGCTTGTCCCCAGAAGCCCAAGAATGGGTGAGAGATCGAAAACCCCTCACCTTAACCGAAGCAGCCAGATTAGCAGACCAGCATTTTGATGCCAGGAGGCACTATGGACTACAGCCTAACAACCCCACAGCGGCACCTTTTCGCCCAGCCCCAGGGAATCCACCACCCCCCTCACGATACAACGGACGGGCGAATATACAATGCCACACCTGCAAGCAGTGGGGACATATGGCACGTGAGTGCACCCAAAATCGGAGCAGACAAGCTTGGAACCAGGTCAGACAGAACCTGGCCCCAAGGGCGGCTGCTCACCATTACCAAACGGAGCCAGCCGCTCATGAGGTGTTGAGCACCCAAGCCGAGGAACCCCTGGGAATTCTGCATGAGGTGATGTCGGTCCGGGCCACCGATAACCGGCAACATCACCGCCAGCTGGTGACCGTAGAGGGGAAGGAGGTCCAGGGACTTCGGGATTCGGGAGCTACTTTAACCCTGATAGCTCCCCATTTGGTGCCTGATACAACACACACTGGCGGATCCGTGGCAGTACGAGGGGCAGGGGGAGCGGTATACCGATTGCCCACTGCTAGAGTGGAGTACAGACCCCCAGTCACCCCAGCAGCTGCCAGTTACCAGCCCCCGGCGCACCGCTATACCACACGTCCTCCGGCCACGAACTACCCTCAGAGAGCCCGGTTCAATTCGCGGGGCTACTCACAACCTATTCGGTGCTTTGGATGTAAGCAACTAGGGCACAAAAGACCAGAGTGTCCCCTAAACGCAGCGAATCAAGCACAGTCCTGGAGAAGACCCGCCGGCGGAATCCCACATAATCCTCAGCCTCCGGGCCGCTACGTAGAGGCGCCAGAATGCTGGGGCAGCCTACATGAAGCAGACCCCGTCCACCGGAATAACCGGCAACGGGTTAAAGTGAATGGGAAGGAGGTCAGTGGTCTACGGGATACTGGTGCTACCATGACCTTGCTTCAAGAGAACTTGGTGCCTGAGAAACAGCACACTGGAGACACTGTGGCTGTGAGGGTAGCAGGGGGCACTGTGTTCCGCCTACCTGTTGCCAGGGTACATTTGGATTGGGGAGTGGGCGCTAGACCTGTGAATGTAGGGGTCAAAAAGGACTTACTTGCTGATGTTCTCCTTGGAAATGACTTGGCCCCCCTTGTTTCTGCCTATGCTCCCATGGGTCCCGCTGATGTTAACCCTGTGACTACCCAAAGCCCAGTCCCTCCGGGAAGAGGTACATTTTAACTGTGGTGGACTACGCCACTAGGCACCCTGAAGCTTACTTGAGCCGAAAGTTGTTGCCCCGTGAAGTAAGCTACGCCGCCATCGAAAAAGAATGCCTGGCCGTGGGGTGGGCCCTCAAAAAGTTGCAGCCGTACCTGTATGGACAACCTTTTTCCTTACTCACAGATCACAACCCGTTGGTGTGGCTGAACCGTGTGGCCGGGGACAATGCCAGGCTGCTGCGCTGGAGTTTGGCGCTGCAGCCCTTCGACTTTACAATCCATTACCGCCCAGGGAAATAAAACGGTAACGCCGACGGGTTGTCCAGACAAACTGAACTTGAAAAGTGATCTGTGAGTACTTCCCTGGACATCCCCAAGCCGATCCGTTGGGATCAGACTGTGTATGCTGGCTTGGTTTTGGGGGAGCATTGTGGCAAACCTAGCCACTTCTGGACTATAATGTAAGAAAGGTTGTCTATAGGCTGTATATTGGGCTATGTAGATGTGACAGACCCTTCTGTCAGTACTGAAGGAGTTAACTGTGTTCAGCTTTAGCCTCAGCTATTGTGCACTGTCATTAAAGTTAGTGATAAACAGTCCATTGTTTAATCACCCTCAGAGAGCAGATGCTTAGGTGATAAGAAAAGCCAAATGTATCTTTTGTTTAAATTGTTATCAGCTTAAGCTAGGTAAATCTATTGTATCATGTCAAGGGCGTGTTCCCTCCATCTAATGTACAACATTCTTTCAACCCCCCCATCTGGGGTCTGACCTGCATAAATACTGGGCATATGGCCCTTAATAAAATGTCATTCTGTTTTAAACCTGAAAACTGGCTGGGTTGTGAATTGCTTATTCCCTGTTCAGGACTTTGTTCCCTGGTGTTAACCCTTGGTATCCTGTTGGTACCGTTACAATGGTGTATCTGAATCATGAAGTTTAATTTTGACTTGATTGTCCCTTTAAAGAATACAAAAGTACCCAAGTCACTTGTATACACTGTATATCTATGTATTTCTTTTGCCTTTAAGATGATTTAATGCAGTGCATTGTTTGGGTTTAGAAAGTAGTAAAAAGAGTTGAGGGATGCCATTTTAGTCTCTAACCACAGGCAGCACATTATTAGTGCAATTTTTAGGGCTAGGCCTACCATCTTATCTAATGCACTGTTGTTGTATTTGACTCAGAACTTTCATTTGTTGTCCACATCTAGTCCTTGCCGATTCCTGCTGCTTCCATCTCAAAATTGTTTTTGAAATGTGCCACTTTCTTACATTATATTACATTTATATTATACAACTAAGATTCTAATCCACTCACTCTTATCCTGTTATTGCACTTCATGAGTGGATATAGCACCAGTATATTACATGGCTTAGAGCAAAATAAATGCTAATTTTAATAAAAAAATAATGCAAATATAATTATGTATGTATATCTGTTCACATTTGTTGGATTTGTTAGAAGAATCCTCAGATTTAGTTTTGTGTTGTGTGTCATCTGAGAAATCTTTTGTATTCCACTGTTATAAATCAATACTCCTAACCTTAGTTCAAACTAATGCTTACACCATTACATTTTTGTGTGCGTTTTCTGAATGACAGCACATAAAAATCTCCCCTCATGCATTTCTTTCAATCTAGCTCTTCATTTCTCTGTTCTACATTGATTGTTTTCTTGGCTAATTGTTTAATTTGAAGAGAAAGAGAAGTGGGTGGGAGGAGGATAGATTTCTGGTTGTACTCTTGGTTTGAAGATCGTGTTCTTCTCCAAATGGTGGCAAGAAAACAATACTTCATGGTCAATATAAATCAGTGAACATTTTTTTTTTATCGTTATACACCTATGAAGAATGTTAACTATAATGATAAGTTGCATTTGCTTCATCACTGCTCCATTCGAAAACCCTGCAGCTATTCTGATCTCTCTGTACACTATCTCCTCAATGCTGCCTCATATATTTCTTTCAACCACATACCTATTAAGGGAAGCAGAAATGCGGATGGACTCTCCAGACAGGACAGCCTCAATGAGCCAGTTGCCACACGCAGGGTCGGCGAGTTAAACCTCTGGATGAGGCGGTCGTAACATTGCCCTTATCTTAGTGGGGAGGTGTGATGGAAGAGTGGGTACCCAGGCTCACTGAAAGGGGGTTGGGCCCACATGGTTTCCCTTATTCTGTGTTTTGGGGCTTGCCTCTCAAGCATGTATGTCAATAACGGTGGTGTATTGCTATTTGTACAAATTATGTCACAAGCCAGTGTACAGAGAAAGATTTTCACAGTCTCTGCTTAAAAGACTGATTTACATATCTGAGCAGGCTGCTTCAAAGCAGAGAGTTAATTACTCATGGCAGTAAATCTTCTAGGGACAAAAGTGGTATCTGGTCCATCTATTACCCTCAGATCTGGCACTTCAAAAGGCTGCATTTGTACATCCTCAGCCAGACTGACTACAATCTCAGCAGGTGATCAGGGTGTGGGATTGACAGCTGTTAACTGTGATGCCCCTCTGTTTGCTGGGTTACGATTGGTTGCTAAGATCATCGCTAGTGGGCGTGTTGCGAGCTGACGAGAGATGAGCAGTTTTCAAAACCACTTTGTGTGGGGAAAAAATAGTTATTCCAAGTTGGCTGAACTATACAGGGGTCGATTACCCATGAGCTCTCTAAGGGACTATAACAAGACTGTGCAAGAGGACTATTTGTATTTACCTGGATTCTACTGACTGTGGCTGATAGAACAGGGTAGTTTTTTCTCCTAGCCCCAAAGTGAGTGTGTACTTCTGTGTGTTTGCCTATTTTTAGTGAATAAAGTACAATTATTTCACCATTCTTTTTGCTCATTGAAATGATCCCAGTTAAACAATGGTATAGAGTGCTGGTCTCCCGTGACAATAGGTATTTCTAGAAGAACAGGGATTTCACCTATGTTTACAGAATTTGCATTATAGTTGTTCACTGTGTCTATTGAAATCAAATTGAATGTTTTATTAGTTTTGTTGGAATGTTCAAATGAAAATACATTCCTTGCCCTCCCCACTGTGTCACAGATTCAATAAATATTGATATGTTTGGGTGGATGCATCTTTTTTCAATGTTTGTAGCAGCTGAGTATTTTGTACACTTTGTGACTGTGTAAGTTTATTTTGGATAACTTTATTTTCACAAATTATGTTATCCATTTCATTTTCTGTTTTAATCAATTTTTATTACACATTTTTAGTTTTGTCATCTCTTTTTCAAATAAATTCTGGACATATTTCCAAGGATTCTCTTTTTCATAAACATCACAAGCAAAATCTTTTGTGACTTGTGATGTAAGTAGCTACAAAGCTTTCTAATGCAGATACTGTAGCCATCTTGAAAAAAAAAAACAACTCAAAGTAACAAAATAAAGCAAAAAAAAAAAAATTCCTTAATTATTTATTACTTGTAATGCCATTAATTGCAAAAAACCCCCAACAAAACAAAGGCAAGACAAGTTAGAGGAAAAACTATTCAATATTAATAAAACAAAGCTTCCCTTTGCTAAGCCGGCAACGATATTCATTTATTTAATTTAAAAAGAAATGCTTCAAATGTAATCCTTTCTTTTGAAGGATTTTCTGGTTCAAAATGATGCCAGAAATAAGCTTATTTTATAGCATTGAATAATTGTAGTTTTGGTCACTGCTGAGTGGCTGGATCAACCTTAACTCTTCTAATAATCCTCTATGGTAAGAACCATAGCTAGAAATTGTTATAAATGAATACCAACAGTTATTTGTTTCAATTGATGAGGATTCTTTGAATAGAAGTGAACGTTCCAAAAAAGATATTATTACTAACACAATAAGTTGAATATACTATAATTATGTTACTGCTGATGGCTGCATGAACCTTAACACTGCTAATAGCCTCATCATACGTGTAAAACGTATATGCCGGATAAAATATCTTAATGGAGACGAAATGTTCTATTATCGTTGTGGCTGCCAACTCTTAAAAATGTATAATCTTGAATTATAAGTTTTTAATTATTTAATATGAGGAATTTTAACTCCTTAATCTGACTTTTAATAGTTTCCTTTGGGTTAACTTTAAAGTGCATATATATATATATATATATATATAAGTACAAACAGTCAGAGTAAAAGCGCACAACGGGACCCCACAATAGTAACAAATAAACAGTACCTGTTAGTACGTTGAGTTACTTCACACTGGAGAGAGTGGGAGGAGAGCTGATTAGTGGAGACCTGCAGCTGTGAGCGCTCATACCCGGTCTGTGAGCCGGGTCAATATGAAATAGATTTCCAAAAGTTGCAGAGCGCAGAAAAGCGCAAAGGACTCCTTGTAAAGTAAAAATTTTCCAACTTTATTCAAATTTCTCACGGAGTAAAAACATGACAGCTACCATGGCTGTATAAAGCACTGTAGTTAAGAACATTCACAATGTCTGGCGATCAGGACCTCACGCAGACATGTTTCGTGCGGTTGCGCACTTGGTTTACTCCGTGAGAAATTTGAATAAAGTTGGAAATTTTTTACTTTACAAGGAGTCCTTTGCGCTTTTCTGCGCTCTGCAACTTTTGGAAATATATATATATATATATATATATTTATGCAATATTATTTTATTTCATCCCAAGGTGGCGATTGGCTAAGTCCACAAAATGTAGCTATTTATATACACAGCTATTGTGGCTCATTTAGGAATTAACAATTAAATTCCAATTAATCAAGAAATATATACTTATACTTCTTGACCATGAAGTCTGGCTTATTATTTAACTAAAAAGGGGTTTACAATATACAATTTATAACTATGGGATTAGATATTTCTATATTGGATTAATAGGTAAAATTGATTAGGTTCTAGCCTTCATATGCACTCTTGTAAATATTGTATAAATACACATATAGATAAACAAATGATAGATAACCCAAATTTAATAAGGAATCTTAAAATACTGTTGGTTTCCAAATACACAATAATTTATTAGATCAACAACAAAAACATTAAAATTACACAATAATCAATACTTTAGGCCTAAATATTTCAAGAACACAATAACAATTACATTTACTTACAAGACAAATATACACATACAAACATACATGTTACAGGTACCTTATTTAGATGGGGTTGTCTGGGACAGTCTGGATGTCTCTGTGCTAGCTTTCGGTCTTCCTTCTCCCCTCTCGTCTCCTATTCTTCTTTCATAACTAACTATATCTCTTCTATATATTTAAAACAATGTCCCATCTGCTAATATTAACTTGGTCCTAATTGGACCAAATTTTCCTTCTCTTACCCTGTTTGAAAAAACTAACCTGTACCCATTGGCCTTAGCTTGTTTACATGCAAATAGGGGCTATTGCAAGGCAGATATCTATCAAAACAAGAAAAGATGGCAATTCTCCTCAGTTTGTGCAAAATCTCATCAAATTTTATTCCATATCAGGAGCAGAAAAGAACACAACATTTCGGGGCCAATGCCCCTTTATCATGTAAATCATGATTAAGGGGCATTGGCCCCGAAACGTTGTGTTCTTTTCTGCTCCTGATATGGAATAAAATTTGATGAGATTTTGCACAAACTGAGGAGAATTGCCATCTTTTCTTGTATACATTACTGAGAGCTTGGCAGTTGCTCTGGGTTGTTCTCCTCACTGGGTCTGCGTGTGCTCGACACAACTTTGCCTTTTAACAGATATCTATCAATCACAGGACCTGAACAACAGGTCTGACTGTAAGGTCAGATGTCCTTTTGTTTATGAAGACTGTATCCACACCCTAACAGCCACATGAAAGACTTTTATTTACATGTAAACATTTGGTGGGTCTATTGAAAGGAAGAGAGCCTGGGAAATGAATAATTCATGGAAACCCTTGTATTTACCATTTTCTGAGAACAGGGCACAGTAAATAGAAGGCTCCTATATTTTTCATTGCTAGTTAATATGACCAAAATATTATATCCATACATAAATATGTTCATACATACATACAATATATACATAGAAATGAAACTAAAACATAAACTATTGCTCAAACTGTAACATTTTAATGCCTGCACACAAGTACATATTGGAGTTCCAAGAAAGCCATAGGTGGGTCACTTGCACATGGATTTCCTAAACTTGACAAAAGCCAAAATATGTTATTGATCTATTTATTCACCGTAACAAAACATACAATAGCTAGGTAATGGAAAATACCAGATTTATTTTGCAAGATGTACTGAGTCCACGGTTTCATCCTTACTTGTGGGATATTATCCTTCCTAACAGGAAGTGGCAAAGAGAGCACCCACAGCAGAGCTGTCTATATAGCTCCCCCCTTAACTCCACCCCCAGTCATTCTCTTTGCCAGCTCTAAGCAGGAAGGGTAAAGTGAAAGAGGTGATAAACTGTCAGTTTTTATTTTTCTTCAAGCAAGAGTTTGTTATTTTTAAATGGTACCGGTGTGCACTATTTACTCTCAGACAGGAGATGGATGAAGATTTCTGCCTAGAGGATGATGATCTTAGTATTTGTAACTAAGGTCCACTGCTGTTTCCAAAGAAGCTGAGGAGTACAGGAAAACTTCAGTGTGAGGAACGGTTTCTTGCTATACAGCAATGAGGTATGTTCAGTCATTTTTTCTGGAGAGACTGTGTTATTTCAGAAAGGCTGACAGTATCCCCATGAGGGTAAGCAGTAATCCTAAGAGCTATAGACAGGCATTACTAAGCTTGCATAAAGGGCTATATTTATGGTTGACACTCAGTTTGAATGCTATAACAAACGGTTGTGTGTTTTGGGAAGTGCATTTAATAATCCTTTAAGGGACAACTGTTTTGAGGTACACTTGGCTTTTTGGGGTTTTTAGAACCCACATGGCTGGTAAAACGCTTGGTGTGTTTTCCTTAGTAACATCGAGTGAGATGGGCGGGGCCTAATTTTGCACCTAAGTTGCGCAGTTATTTTCTCCTGGCAAGCAGCAAGCTACAACACCAGAGGGTCCTGGTACAATTCTTGGGCCAAATCGAAGCTTTATCCCCACATTACCAATCCCTAAGGGCAGGGCAAGGTGCTGACAGGGTTTTTGCCGTTTTTTTGACACTTGTCAATCCGGTTTCCATATTTGGGGGTTAATTGTTTAATTTGCTTGTGGTGCAATGTTCCTAAAGCTTGTTGAATCTATTGTAAAAATTTCAATAAATTTGAGGTATTTTTAAGCAGTTTTGCAGTTTTGTTGCCTTTTTTTCTCTTAAAGGCACAGTACCATTTTTGATAACTGTTGTTTTTTCACTGAATAAAGTGTTTTCCAAGCTTGCTTGTCTCATTACTAGCCTGTTCAACATGTCTGACATTGAGGAAACTCCTTGCTCAATATGTTTAGAAGCCATTGTGGAACCAAATTGCAAACAGCATATTTTAACTTATAAAAGTTTGGCACTGGATGATTCTCAGACAGAAGGAAATCAGGTTATGCCATCTAGTTCTTCCCAAGTGTCACAACCAGTAACGCCCGCACAAGCGATGCCAAGTACCTCTAGTGCGTCTAATTCTTTCACCTTGCAAGATATGGCCACAGTTATGAATTCTACCCTCACAGAGGTTTTATCTAAACTGCCTGGGTTGCAAGGGAAGCGCAGTAGCTCTGGGTTAAGAACAAATGCTGAGCCTTCTGGCGCTTTAGTAGCCGTATCCGATGTACCCTCACAATGTTCTGAAGTAGGGATGAGGGATTTGCTGTCTGAGGGAGAGATTTCTGATTCAGGAAAGATGTTCCCTCAGACAGGTTCAGATATGACGGCATTTAAATTTAAGCTAGAACACCTCCGCTTATTGCTCAGGGAGGTTTTATGATGATGTGACCCTATTGTAGTTCCAGAGAAATTGTGTAAAATGGACAAATATTTAGAGGTTCCTGTCTACACTGATGTTTTTCCGGTCCCTCAGAGGATTTCGGACATTGTTACTAAGGAGTGGGATAGACCAGGTATTCAGTTCGCTCCCCCTCCTATTTTTAAGAAGATGTTTCCCATATCCGACACCATGCGGGACTCGTGGCAGACGGTCCCTAAGGTGGAGGGAGCTATTTCTACTCTGGCTAAGCGTACAACTCTACCTATTGAGGACAGTTGTGCTTTCAAAGATCCTATGGATAAAAAATTAGAGGGTCTCCTAAAGAAAATTTTTGTTCATCAGGGTTTTCTTCTCTAGTCTATAGCGTGCATTGTTCCTATAACCACTGCAGCTGCCTTTTGGTTCGAGGCTCTGGAAGAGGCTCTTCAGGTGGAGACCCCATTAGACGATATTCTGGATAGAATTAGGGCTCTTAAGCTGGATAATTCTTTCATTTCAGACGCCGCTTTTCATCTGGCTAAATTAGCGGGAAAGAATTCAGGTTTTGCCATTTTAGCGCAGAGCGTTATGGCTTAAGTCCTGGTCGGCTGATGTGTCATCAAAATCTAAGCTTTTGACCATCCCTTTCAAGGGTAAGACCCTATTCGGGCCTGAACTGAAAGAGATCATTTCAGATATCACTGGAGGGAAGGGTCATGCCCTCCCTCAGGATAAGTCAAATAAGATGAGGACCAAACAAAATAATTTTCGTTCCTTTCGAAACTTCAAAGGTGGTCCCGCTTCCTCTTCCCCTGCTGCAAGTCAAGAGGGGAACTTTGCTCAATCCAAGCCAGTCTGGAAACCTAACCAGGCTTGGAACAAAGGTAAACAGGCCAAGAAGCCTGCTGCTGCCACCAAGACAGCATGAAGGGGTAGCCCCAGATCTGGGAGCGGATCTAGTAGGGGGCAGACTTTCTTTCTTTGCTCAGGCTTGGGCAAGAGACGTTCAGGACTCCTGGGCTGTAGAAATCGTAACCCAGGGGTATCTTCTAGATTTCAAAGATTCTCCTCCAAGGGGGAGATTCCATCTTTCGCAATTGTCTGTAAACCAGACAAAAAGAGAGGCGTTCTTACGCTGTGTAGAAGATCTATTTACCATGGGAGTGATCTGCCCAGTTCCAAAAATAGAACAGGGGCAGGGGTTCTACTCCAATCTGTTTGTGTTTCCCAAAAAAGAGGAAACCTTCAGACCAATCCTAGATCTCAAGATCCTAAACCAATTCCTCAGAGTCCCATCCTTCAAGATGGAGACCATTCAGACTAGTTTACCAATGATTCAGGAGGGTCAGTATATTACCACCGTGGATTTAAAGGATGCGTATCTACACATTCCTATCCACAAAGATTATCACCAATTCCTCAGGTTTGCCTTTCTGGACAAGCATTACCAGTTTGTGGCTCTTCCCTTCGGGTTGGCCACGGCTCCCAGAATTTTCACAAAGGTGCTAGGGTCCCTTCTGGCGGTGCTAAGGCCGCGGGGCATAGCAGTGACGCCTTATCTAGACAACATTCTAATTCAAGCGTCGACTTTCCAACTAGCCAAGTCTCACACAAACTTCATGTTGGCCTTTCTAAGATCTCATGGGTGGAAGGTGAATGTAAAAAAGAGTTCTTTCCCCTCTCACAAGAGTTTCATTCCTAGGGACTCTGATAGACTCGGACATGAAAATATTTCTGACGGAGGTCAGGAAATCAAAGATTCTAGCCACCTGCCGAGCTCTTCATTCCATTCCTCGGCCGTCAGTGGCTCAGTGTATGGAGGTAATCGGACTAATGGTAGCGGCAATGGACATAGTTCCGTTTGCTCGCTTACATCTCAGACCACTGCAACTATGCATGCTCAGTCAGTGGAATGGGGATTATGCAGATTTATCTCCTCAGATAAATCTGGATCAGGAGACCAGAGATTCTCTTCTTTGGTGGTTGTCACAGGATCACCTGTCCCAGGGAATGTGTTTCCGCAGGCCAGTGTGGGTTATAGTGACAACGGACGCCAGCCTTCTGGGTTGGGGTGCAGTCTGGAATTCCCTGAAAGCACAGGGTTTGTGGACTCAGGAGGAGGTCCTCCTTCCGATAAATATTCTGGAATTAAGAGCGATATTCAATGCTCTTCAGGCATGGCCTCAGCTGGCTTCGGCCAGATTCATCAGATTTCAGTCGGACAACATCATGACTGTGGCTTATATCAATCATCATGGGGGAACAAGGAGTTCCTTAGCAATGATAGAAGTTTCCAGGATAATCCAATGGGCAGAGACTCACTCATGCCGTCTATCAGCAATCTATATCCCAGGGGTAGAGAACTGGGAGGCGGATTTTCTAAGTTGTCAGACTTTTCATCCGGGGGAGTGGGAACTTCATCCGGAAGTGTTTGCTCAACTGGTTCAGTTATGGGGCACACCAGAATTGGATCTGATGGCGTCTCGTCAGAACGCCAAACTTCCTTGTTACGGGTCCAGGTCAAGGGATCCTCAGGCAGTACTGATAGATGCTCTAGCAGTACCCTGGTCATTCAACCTGGCTTATGTGTTTCCACCATTTCCTCTCCTTCCGCGTCTGATTGCCAGAATCAAACAGGAGAGAGCTTTGGTGATTTTGATAGCACCTGCGTGGCCACGTAGGACTTGGTATGCAGACCTGGTGGACATGTACTCTCTGCCACATGGTCTCTGCCATTGAGGCAGGACCTTTTGATTCAAGGTCCGTTCAAGCATCCAAATCTAATTTCTCTGCAACTGACTGCTTGGAGATTGAACGCTTGATTTTATCAAAGCGGGGTTTCTCTGAGTCGGTCATAGATACCTTGATTCAGGCTCGAAAGCCTGTCATCAGGAAAATCTATCATAAGATATGGCGTAAATATCTTTTTTGGTGCGAATCCAAAGGTTACTCATGGAGTAAGATCAGGATTCCTAGGATTTTGTCTTTTCTCCAAGAGGGATTGGAGAAAGGATTGTCAGCTAGTTCCTTAAAAGGACAGATATCTGCTTTGTCTATTCTATTGCACAAGCGTCTGGCAGATGTCCCAGACGTTGAGGCTTTCTGTCAGGCTTTAGTTAGAATCAAGCCTGTGTTTAAACCTGTTGCTCCGGAGTCTAAATTTAGTTCTTAAAGTTCTTCAGGAGGTTCCGTTTGAACCCATGCATTCCATAGATATTAAGCTTCTATCTTGGAAAGTTCTGTTTCTAGTTGCTATCTTTTCAGGTCGAAGAGTTTCTGAACTATCTGCGTTACAATGTGACTTGCCTTATCTTGTTTTCCATGCTGATAAGGTGGTTTTGCGTACCAAACCTGGGTTCCTCCCTAAGGTTGTTACTAACAGGAATATTAATCAGGAAATTGTTGTTCCTTCTCTGTGTCCTAATCCTTCTTCTAAGAAGGAACGTCTGTTGCACAACTTGGACGTGGTTTGTGCTTTGAAGTTTTATTTACAGGCAACCAAAGATTTTCGTCAAACATCTTCTTTGTTTGTTGTCTATTCTGGTAAGCGTAGAGGTCAAAAGGCTACGGCTACCTCTCTTTCCTTTTGGCTGAAAAGCATCATCCGTTTGGCTTATGAGACTACTGGACAGCAGCCTCCAGAAGGAATTACAGCTCACTCCACTAGAGCGGTGGCTTCCACATGGGCTTTTAAAAAACATAATTTATGTAAGAACTTACCTGATAAATTCATTTCTTTCATATTGGCAAGAGTCCATGAGCTAGTGACATATGGGATATACAATCCTACCAGGAGGGGCAAAGTTTCCCAAACCTCAAAATGCCTATAAAT
Organism: Bombina bombina; assembly: GCF_027579735.1. Lineage (NCBI taxonomy): Eukaryota > Metazoa > Chordata > Amphibia > Anura > Bombinatoridae > Bombina > Bombina bombina. Next base: position 683,499,365 of record NC_069500.1, on the reverse strand, counting down.
ACACCCCTCACCACACCCACAATTCAGTTTAACGAATAGCCAAGCAGTGGGTTGATAAATAAAGGAGTAGAAAGCATCAACAAAGGAAATTTGGAAATAATTATGCTTTATACAAAAATCATAACCACCATAAAAAAGGGTGGGCCTCATGGACTCTTGCCAATATGAAAGAAATGAATTTATCAGGTAAGTTCTTACATAAATTATGTTTTCTTTCATGTAATTGGCAAGAGTCCATGAGCTAGTGACATATGGGATATCAATACCCAAGATGTGGATCTCCACTCAAGAGTCACTAGAGAGGGAGGGAATAAAATAAAAACAGCCATAATCTGCTGAAAAAATTAATCCACAACCCAAAAATATAAGTTTATTTCATTTGAAAGAAAAACACTTAAATCAAAAGCAGAAGAATCAAACTGAAACAGCTGCCTGAAGAACTTTTCTACCAAAAACTGCTTCCTAAGAAGCAAATACATCAAAACGGTAGAATTTAGTAAATGAATGCAAAGAGGACCAAGTTGCCGCTTTGCAAATCTGAACAACTGAAGCTTCATTCTTAAAAGCCCACGAAGTGGAGACTGATCTAGTAGAATGAGCTGTAATTCTCAAAGGCGGGGCCTGACCCGACTCAAAATAAACTTGATGAATCAAAAGTTACAACCAAGAAGCCAAGGAAATAGCAGAAGCCTTCTGACCTTTCCTAGGACCAGAAAATAAAACAAATAGACTGGAAGTCTTCCTGAAATGTTTAGTAGCTTCCACATAATATTTCAAAGATCTTATCACATCCAAAGAATGTAAGAATTCTTAGGATTAAGACACAAGGAAGGGACAACAATTTCTCTACTAATGTTGTTAGAATTCACAACCTTAGATAAAAATTAAAAAGAAGTCTGCAAAACTGCCTTATCCTGATGAAAAAATCAGAAAAGGAGACTCACAGGAAAAAGCAGATAACTCAGAAACTCTTCTAGCAGAAGAGATGGCCAAAAGGAACAACACTTTCCAAGAAAGTAGTTTAATGTCCAAAAAAATGCATAGGTTCAAATAGAAGAACCTGTAAAGCCGTCAGAACCAAATTAAGACTCCAAGGAGGAGAAATTGATTAAATAACAGGCTTAATAAGAACTAAAGCCTGTACAAAACAGTGTATATCAGGAAGTATAGCAATCTTTCTGTGAAATAAAACAGAAAGAGCGGAGATTTGTCCTTTCAAGGAACTTGCAGACATACCCTTATCCAAACCGTCCTGAAGAAACTGTAAAATTCTAGGAATTTTAAAAGAATGCCAGGAGAATTTATGTGAAGAACACCATGAAATGTAAGTCTTCCAAACTCTATAATAAATCTTTCTAGAAACAGATTTACAATCTTGTAACATAGTATTAATCACTGAGTCAGAGAAACCTCTATGACTTAGTACTAAGCGTTCAATTTCCATACCTTCAAATTTAATAATTTGAGATCCTGATGGAAAAACGGACCTTGAGATAGTAGGTCTGGCCGAACAGAAGTGGCCAAAGCGGGCAACTAGACATCCAAACCAGATCCGCATACCAAAACCTGTGTGGCCATGCTGGAGCCACCAGCAACACAAATGATTGTTCCATGATGATTTTGGAGATCACTCTTGGAAGGAGAACTAGAGGCAGGAAAATGTAAGCAGGATGATAACACCAAGGAAGTGTCAGCGCATCCCCTGCTTCCGCCTGAACATCCCTGGACCTGGACAGGTATCTGAGAAGTTTCTTGTTTAGATGAGAGGCCATGAGATCTATCTCTGGAAGACCCCACAACTGAACAATCTAAGAAAACACATCTAGATGGAGAGACCACTCCTCTGGATGTAAAGTCTGATATAATCCGCCTCCCAATTGTCTACACCTGGGATAAGCACCGCAGAGATTAGACAAGAGCTGGATTCCGCCCAAACAAGTATCCAAGATACTTTTTTTATAGCTTGGGGACTGTGAGTCCCACCCTGATGATTGACATATGCCACTATTGTGATATTGTCTGTCTGAAAACAAATGAACGGTTCTCTCTTTAGCAGAGGCCAAAACTGAAGAGCTCTGAGAATTGCAAGGAGTTCTAAAATATTTATTGGTAATCTCGCCTCTTGAGATTTCCAAACCCCTTGTGCTGTCAGAGATCCCAAAACAGCTCCACAACCTGAAAGACTCGCATCTGTTGTGATCACAGTCCAGGTTGGCCGAACAAGAGAAGCCCCTTGAACTAAACGATTATTGATCTATCCACCATTTCAGAGTGTCGTACATTGATTCAGCATACAAAGCTGTAGAGGTCTCATGCACATAGCCACTGAAGGGAATGACTGAGACTGAAGGTGCCGGCATGCTGCAACCAATTTTAAACGTCTCTTGTCTGTTAGATTCAGTGTCCATGACTCTGTCTCTATCTGGAAGCCTAAAAAGGTGACCCTTGTCTGAGGAATCAAGAAACTTTTGGTAAATTGATCCTCCAACCATATTTCCAAAGAAATAACACTAGTTGATTCGTGTGAGATTCTGCAGTACGCAAAGACTGAGCTAGTACCAAGATATCATCCAAATAAGGAAACACCGCAATACCCTGTTCTCTGATTAAAGAGAGTAGGGCACCCAGAACCTTTGAAAAGATTCTTGGAGCTGTTGCTAGGCCACATAGAAGAGCAACAAATTGGTAATGCTTGTTTAGAAAAGAGAATCTCAGAAACTGATAATGTTCTGGATGAATCGGAATATGAAGGTATGCATCCTGCATGTCTATTGTGGACATATAATGTCCTTGCTGAACAAAAGGCAGAATAGACCTTATAGTCACCATCTTGAAAGTTGGTACTCTTACATAACAATTTAAAATTTTTCTGATCCAGAACTGGTCTGAATAAATTTTCCTTCTTTGGGGTTTTATTCAAATCTATTCATTGTACCAAACCTTGTTCCTGAAGAGGAACTGGCATGATTACCTCTGAAGACTCCAGGTCTGAAACACACTTCAGGAAAGCCTGAGCTTTTACTGGATTTACTGGGATACGTGAGAGAAAAAATCTTCTCACAGGAGGTCTTACTCTGAATCCTATTCGATACCCTTGAGAGACAATGCTCTGAATCCATTGATTTTGGACAGATTTTATCCAAATATCTTTGAAAAACCTTAATCTGCCCCCTACAAGCTGAGCTGGAATAAGGGCCGCACCTTCATGCGGACTTAGGGGCTGACTTTGGTTTCCTAAATGGCTTGGATTTATTCCAACTTGAGGAAGGCTTCCAATTGGAAGCAGACTCCTTGGGGGGAAGATTGAGTTTTTGTTCCTTATTCTAACGAAAGGAACAAAAATGGTTAGAAGCCTTAGATTTACCCTTAGGTTTTTAATCCTGAGGCAGAAAAACTCCCTTCCCCCAGTGACAGTTGAAATAACAGAATCCAACTAAGAACAAAATTAAATTATTAAATTGGAAAAAAAGAAATAGTAATCTAGATTTAGATGTCATATCAGCATTCCAAGATTTAAGCCACAAAGCTCTTCTAGCTAAAATAGCTAAAGACTATCAGGCCCATTTATCAAGCTCCGTATGGAGCTTGAAGGGCCGTGTTTCTGGCGAGTCTTCAGACTCGCCAGAAACACAAGTTATGAAGCAGCGGTCTAAAGACCGCTGCTTCATAACCCTGTCCGCCTGCTCTGAGCAGGCGGACAGGAACCGCCGGAAATCAACCCGATCGAATACGATCGGGTTGATTGACAGCTCCCTGCTGGCGGCCGATTGGCCGCGAGTCAGCAGGGGGCGGCGTTGCACCAGCAGCTCTTGTGAGCTGCTGGTGCAATGTTAAATGTGGAGAGCGTATTGCTCTCCGCATTTAGCGAGGTCTTGCGGACCTGATCCGCAGTGTCGGATCAGGTCAGCAAGCCCTTTGATAAATGGGCCCCATGGATCTAACATCAATTTTGATAATATCAAAAATTGCATCACAATAAAATGATTAGCATATTGCAATAGGCGAATAATGCTAGCTAAGTCAGAATCCAATTCGTGTTGCGCTAAATTCTCCAACCAGAAGGTTGATGCAGCCGCAACATCAGCCAAAGAAATTGCAGGTCTGAGAAGATGACCTGACTTTAAATAGGCCTTTCTTAGATAAGATCCAAGCTTCCTATCTAAAGGATCCTTAAAAGGAAGTACTTTCTTCCATAGGAATAGTGGTACGTTTAGCAAGAGTAGAAATAGCCCCATCAACTTTAGGGATTTTTTCCCAAAACTCTATAGATTTTGCTGGTAAAGGATATAAATTTTTAAACCTTGAAGAAGGAATAAAAGTTGTACCTGGCTTATTCCATTCCCTAGAAATCATATCAGAAATAGCCTCAGGAATAGGAGAAACCCCTGGAGAAACCACAGGAGGTTTAAAAACAGCATTTAAATGTTTATTAGACTGAACGTCAATAGGACTGGTTACCTCAATATCCAAAATAATTAACACTTCTTTTAATAAAGAACGCATATACTCTATTTTAAATAAATAAGTAGATTTGTCAGTGTCAATGTCTGAGGAAGGATCTTCTGTATCAGATAGATCCTCATCAGAAGAGGATAAATTATGTTGTTGGTCATTTGAAATTTCATCAACTAAATGAGAAGTTTTAAAAGACCTTTACATTTATTAGAAGGTGGAAATGCAGAAAAAACCTTCAAAATAGAATCAGAAACAAATTCTTTAAAATTTACAGGTATATCATGCACATTAGAAGTTGAAGGAACTACAACTGGCAATGTGCTATTACTGATGGATACACTAACTGCATGTAAAAGTTTATCATGACAACTATTACAAATGACATTCAGCAAAATAATTTCAACAATTTTACAACAAATGCACTTAGCTTTGGTAGGACCGATGTCAGGCAGCAACTTCTGAGGCAGGATCAGATAAAGACATCTTGCAAAATGTAAGAGAAAAAACAACATAAAAAGCAAAATGATCTATTTCCTTATATGACAGTTTCAGGAATGGGAAGAAAAGCAAATAGCATAGGCCTCTGATAGAGAAAAAATCAAGAGGCAAACATCAATGGGGTATTGAAATAATGGAAAAGTTTGGCGCCAAGTATGACGCACAACGTAACGTAAACTTTTTTGGCGGCAAAAATAACCGGAAATGACAAATGACTCGCGTCACTAATGACTCAACCGTGTGAAAGGTCTAGGCGTCAAGTATGACGCCGGAAATGACAAAGTTGCGTCATAGACTTATTTTTCCGCGCCAAAAATATTTTCGCTCCAAGAATGACGCAATAAAGTTTAACATTTGACGCACCCGCGGGCCTAATGCCACCCGCAATTTGCAAGAAGTAGTCAATTGAAAAAAACACTAAACCCCAGGTAAGAATTTTTTTTCTATAAAAGATGTTTATATTACCCAAATATGAAACTGACAGTCTGCAGAAGGAAATACATGAACCTGAGTCATGGCAAATATAAGTACAATACATATATTTAGAACTTTATATAAATGCATAAAGTGCCAAACCATAGCTGAGGTGTCTTAAGTAATAAAAAACATACTTACCAAAAGACACCCATCCACATATAGCAGATAGCCAAACCAGTACAGAAACAATTATCAGTAGAGGTAATGGTAAATTGAGAGTATATCGTGGATCTGAAAAGGGAGGTAGGAGATGAATCTCTACGACCGATAAGAGAACCCATGAAATAGACCCCCGTTAGGGAAATCATTGTATTCAATAAGTGATACTCCCTTCACGTCCCTCTGACATTCGCTGTACTCTGAGAGGAATCTGGCTTCAACAATGCTTAGAAGCGCATATCAACGTAGAAATCTTAGCACAAACTTACTTCACCACCTCCATAGGAGGCAAAGTTTGTAAAACTGAATTGTGGGTGTGGTGAGGGGTGTATTTCTCCAACATAGGTGTGTCCGGTCCACGGCGTCATCCTTACTTGTGGGATATTCTCTTCCCCAACAGGAAATGGCAAAGAGCCCAGCAAAGCTGGTCACATGATCCCTCCTAGGCTCCGCCTACCCCAGTCATTCTCTTTGCCGTTGTACAGGCAACATCTCCACGGAGATGGCTTAGAGTTTTTTAGTGTTTAACTGTAGTTTTTATTATTCAATCAAGAGTTTGTTATTTTGAAATAGTGCTGGTATGTACTATTTACTCAGAAACAGAAAAGAGATGAAGATTTCTGTTTGTATGAGGAAAATGATTTTAGCAACCGTCACTAAAATCCATGGCTGTTCCACACAGGACTGTTGAGAGCAATTAACTTCAGTTGGGGGAACAGTGAGCAGTCTCTTGCTGCTTGAGGTATGACACATTCTAACAAGACGATGTAATGCTGGAAGCTGTCATTTTCCCTATGGGATCCGGTAAGCCATGTTTATTACGATCGTAAATAAGGGCTTCACAAGGGCTTATTAAGACTGTAGACTTTTTCTGGGCTAAATCGATTCATTATTAACACATATTTAGCCTTGAGGAATCATTTTATTTGGGTATTTTGATATAATAATATCGGCAGGCACTGTTTTAGACACCTTATTCTTTAGGGGCTTTCCCAAAGCATAGGCAGAGCCTCATTTTCGCGCCGGTGTTGCGCACTTGTTTTTGAGAGGCATGGCATGCAGTCGCATGTGAGAGGAGCTCTGATACTTAGAAAAGACTTTCTGAAGGCGTCATTTGGTATCGTATTCCCCTTTGGGCTTGGTTGGGTCTCAGCAAAGCAGATACCAGGGACTGTAAAGGGGTTAAAGTTCAAAACGGCTCCGGTTCCGTTATTTTAAGGGTTAAAGCTTCCAAATTTGGTGTGCAATACTTTTAAGGCTTTAAGACACTGTGGTGAAAATTTGGTGAATTTTGAACAATTCCTTCATGTTTTTTCGCAATTGCAGTAATAAAGTGTGTTCAGTTTAAAATTTAAAGTGACAGTAACGGTTTTATTTTAAAACGTTTTTTGTACTTTGTTATCAAGTTTATGCCTGTTTAACATGTCTGAACTACCAGATAGACTGTGTTCTGAACGTGGGGAAGCCAGAATTCCTATTCATTTAAATAAATGTGATTTATGTGACAATGACAATGATGCCCAAGATGATTCCTCAAGTGAGGGGAGTAAGCATGGTACTGCATCATTCCCTCCTTCGTCTACACGAGTCTTGCCCACTCAGGAGGCCCCTAGTACATCTAGCGCGCCAATACTCCTTACTATGCAACAATTAACGGCTGTAATGGATAATTCTGTCAAAAACATTTTAGCCAAAATGAACACTTATCAGCGTAAGCGCGACTGCTCTGTTTTAGATACTGAAGAGCATGACGACGCTGATAATAATGTTTCTGAAGGGCCCCTAACCCAGTCTGATGGGGCCAGGGAGGTTTTGTCTGAGGGAGAAATTACTGATTCAGGGAACATTTCTCAACATGCTGAACCTGATGTGATTACATTTAAATTTAAGTTGGAACATCTCCGCATTCTGCTTAAGGAGGTATTATCCACTCTGGATGATTGTGACAAGTTGGTCATCCCAGAGAAACTATGTAAAATGGACAAGTTCCTAGAGGTGCCGGGGCTCCCAGAAGCTTTTCCTATACCCAAGCGGGTGGCGGACATTGTTAATAAAGAATGGGAAAGGCCCGGTATTCCTTTCGTCCCTCCCCCCATATTTAAAAAATTGTTTCCTATGGTCGACCCCAGAAAGGACTTATGGCAGACAGTCCCCAAGGTCGAGGGAGCGGTTTCCACTTTAAACAAACGCACCACTATACCCATAGAGGATAGTTGTGCTTTCAAAGATCCTATGGATAAAAAATTAGAAGGTTTGCTTAAAAAGATGTTTGTTCAGCAGGGTTACCTTCTACAACCAATTTCATGCGTTGTCCCTGTCGCTACAGCCGCATGTTTCTGGTTCGATGAGCTGATAAAGGCGGTCGATAGTGATTCTCCTCCTTATGAGGAGATTATGGACAGAATCAATGCTCTCAAATTGGCTAATTCTTTTACCCTAGACGCCACCTTGCAATTGGCTAGTTTAGCGGCTAAGAATTCTGGGTTTGCTATTGTGGCGCGCAGAGCGCTTTGGTTGAAATCTTGGTCGGCTGATGCGTCTTCCAAGAACAAGCTACTTAACATTCCTTTCAAGGGGAAAACGCTGTTTGGCCCTGACTTGAAAGAGATTATCTCTGATATCACTGGGGGTAAGGGCCACGCCCTTCCTCAGGATCGGCCTTTCAAGGCAAAAAATAAACCTAATTTTCGTCCCTTTCGTAGAAACGGACCAGCCCAAAGTGCTACGTCCTCTAAGCAAGAGGGTAATACTTCTCAAGCCAAGCCAGCTTGGAGACCAATGCAAGGCTGGAACAAGGGAAAGCAGGCCAAGAAACCTGCCACTGCTACCAAGACAGCATGAAATGTTGGCCCCCGATCCGGGACCGGATCTGGTGGGGGGCAGACTCTCTCTCTTCGCTCAGGCTTGGGCAAGAGATGTTCTGGATCCTTGGGCGCTAGAAATAGTCTCCCAAGGTTATCTTCTGGAATTCAAGGGGCTTCCCCCAAGGGGGAGGTTCCACAGGTCTCAGTTGTCTTCAGACCACATAAAAAGACAGGCATTCTTACATTGTGTAGAAGACCTGTTAAAAATGGGAGTGATTCATCCTGTTCCATTAAGAGAACAAGGGATGGGGTTCTACTCCAATCTGTTCATAGTTCCCAAAAAAGAGGGAACGTTCAGACCAATCTTAGATCTCAAGATCTTAAACAAGTTTCTCAAGGTTCCATCGTTCAAGATGGAAACCATTCGAACTATTCTTCCTTCCATCCAGGAAGGTCAATTCATGACCACGGTGGATTTAAAGGATGCGTATCTACATATTCCTATCCACAAGGAACATCATCGGTTCCTAAGGTTCGCATTCCTGGACAAGCATTACCAGTTCGTGGCGCTTCCTTTCGGATTAGCCACTGCTCCAAGGATTTTCACAAAGGTACTAGGGTCCCTTCTAGCTGTGCTAAGACCAAGGGGCATTGCTGTAGTACCTTATTTGGACGACATTCTGATTCAAGCGTCGTCCCTTCCTCAAGCAAAGGCTCACACGGACATAGTCCTGGCCTTTCTCAGATCTCACGGATGGAAAGTGAACGTGGAAAAGAGTTCTCTATCTCCGTCAACAAGGGTTCCCTTCTTGGGAACAATAATAGACTCCTTAGAAATGAGGATATTTCTGACAGAGGCCAGAAAAACAAAGCTTCTAGACTCTTGTCGGATACTTCATTCCGTTCCTCTTCCTTCCATAGCTCAGTGCATGGAAGTGATCGGGTTGATGGTAGCGGCAATGGACATAGTTCCTTTTGCGCGCATTCATCTAAGACCATTACAACTGTGCATGCTCAGTCAGTGGAATGGGGATTATACAGACTTGTCTCCGAAGATACAAGTAAATCAGAGGACCAGAGACTCACTCCGTTGGTGGCTGTCCCTGGACAACCTGTCACAAGGGATGACATTCCGCAGACCAGAGTGGGTCATTGTCACGACCGACGCCAGTCTGATGGGCTGGGGCGCGGGCTGGGGATCCCTGAAAGCTCAGGGTCTTTGGTCTCGGGAAGAATCTCTTCTACCGATAAATATTCTGGAACTGAGAGCGATATTCAATGCTCTCAAGGCTTGGCCTCAGCTAGCGAGGGCCAAGTTCATACGGTTTCAATCAGACAACATGACAACTGTTGCGTACATCAACCATCAGGGGGGAACAAGGAGTTCCCTAGCGATGGAAGAAGTGACCAAAATCATTCTATGGGCGGAGTCTCACTCCTGCCACCTGTCCGCTATCCACATCCCAGGAGTGGAAAATTGGGAAGCGGATTTTCTGAGTCGTCAGACATTGCATCCGGGGGAGTGGGAACTCCATCCGGAAATCTTTGCCCAAGTCACTCAGCTGTGGGGCATTCCAGACATGGATCTGATGGCCTCTCGTCAGAACTCCAAAGTTCCTTGCTACGGGTCCAGATCCAGGGATCCCAAGGCGGCTCTAGTGGATGCACTAGTAGCACCTTGGACCTTCAAACTAGCTTATGTGTTCCCGCCGTTTCCTCTCATCCCCAGGCTGGTAGCCAGGATCAATCAGGAGAGGGCGTCGGTGATCTTGATAGCTCCTGCGTGGCCACGCAGGACTTGGTATGCAGATCTGGTGAATATGTCATCGGCTCCACCTTGGAAGCTACCTTTGAGACGAGACCTTCTTGTTCAGGGTCCGTTCGAACATCCGAACCTGGTTTCACTCCAGCTGACTGCTTAGAGATTGAACGCTTGATCTTATCGAAGCGAGGGTTCTCAGATTCTGTTATCGATACTCTTGTTCAGGCCAGAAAGCCTGTAACTAGAAAGATTTACCACAAAATTTGGAAAAAATATATCTGTTGGTGTGAATCTAAAGGATTCCCTTGGGACAAGGTTAAGATTCCTAAGATTCTATCCTTCCTTCAAGAAGGATTGGAAAAAGGATTATCTGCAAGTTCCCTGAAGGGACAGATTTCTGCCTTGTCTGTGTTACTTCACAAAAAGCTGGCAGCTGTGCCAGATGTTCAAGCCTTTGTTCAGGCTCTGGTTAGAATTAAGCCTGTTTACAAACCTTTGACTCCTCCTTGGAGTCTCAATTTAGTTCTTTCAGTTCTTCAGGGGGTTCCGTTTGAACCCTTACATTCCGTTGATATTAAGTTATTATCTTGGAAAGTTTTGTTTTTAGTTGCAATTTCTTCTGCTAGAAGAGTTTCAGAATTATCTGCTCTGCAGTGTTCTCCTCCTTATCTGGTGTTCCATGCAGATAAGGTGGTTTTACGTACTAAACCTGGTTTTCTTCCAAAAGTTGTTTCTAACAAAAACATTAACCAGGAGATTATCGTACCTTCTCTGTGTCCGAAACCAGTTTCAAAGAAGGAACGTTTGTTGCACAATTTGGATGTTGTTCGCGCTCTAAAATTCTATTTAGAAGCTACAAAGGATTTTAGACAAACATCTTCCTTGTTTGTTGTCTATTCCGGTAAAAGGAGAGGTCAAAAAGCAACTTCTACCTCTCTCTCTTTTTGGATTAAAAGCATCATCAGATTGGCTTACGAGACTGCCGGACGGCAGCCTCCCGAAAGAATCACAGCTCATTCCACTAGGGCTGTGGCTTCCACATGGGCCTTCAAGAACGAGGCTTCTGTTGATCAGATATGTAGGGCAGCGACTTGGTCTTCACTGCACACTTTTACCAAATTTTACAAGTTTGATATTTTTGCTTCTTCTGAGGCTATTTTTGGGAGAAAGGTTTTGCAAACCGTGGTGCCTTCCATTTAGGTGACCTGATTTGCTCCCTCCCTTCATCCGTGTCCTAAAGCTTTGGTATTGGTTCCCACAAGTAAGGATGACGCCGTGGACCGGACACACCTATGTTGGAGAAAACAGAATTTATGTTTACCTGATAAATTACTTTCTCCAACGGTGTGTCCGGTCCACGGCCCGCCCTGGTTTTTTTAATCAGGTCTGATAATTTATTTTCTTTAACTACAGTCACCACGGTACCATATGGTTTCTCCTATGCAAATATTCCTCCTTAACGTCGGTCGAATGACTGGGGTAGGCGGAGCCTAGGAGGGATCATGTGACCAGCTTTGCTGGGCTCTTTGCCATTTCCTGTTGGGGAAGAGAATATCCCACAAGTAAGGATGACGCCGTGGACCGGACACACCGTTGGAGAAAGTAATTTATCAGGTAAACATAAATTCTGTTTTATAGGCATTTTGAGGTTTTGGAAACTTTGCCCCTCCTGGTAGGATTGTATATCCCATATGTCACTAGCTCATGGACTCTTGCCAATTACATGAAATAAATGATGCTTCTGTTGAACAAATTTGTAAGGCTGCAACTTGGTCTTCGCTTCAAACCTTTTCCAAATTTAACAAATTTGATACTTTTGCTTCTTCGGAGGCTATTTTTGGGAGAAAGGTTTTGCAAGCAGTGGTGCCTTCCGTTTAGGTTCCTGTCTTGTCCCTCCCTTCATCCGTGTCCTAAAGCTTTGGTATTGGTATCCCACAAGTAAGGATGAAACCGTGGACACGGTACATCTTGCAAAAGAAAACAAAATTTATGCTTACCTGATAAATTTCTTTCTTTTGCGATGTACCGAGTCCACGGCCCGCCCTGTCTATTCAAGACAGATAGTTTTTTTTATTGAAAACTTCCAGTCACCTCTGCACCTTATAGTTTCTCCTTTTTCTTCCTTGGCCTTCGGTCGAATGACTGGGGGGTGGAGTTAAGGGGGGAGCTATATAGACTTCTCTGCTGTGGGTGCTCTCTTTGCCACTTCCTGTTAGGAAGGATAATATCCCACAAGTAAGGATGAAACCGTGGACTCAGTACATCGCAAAAGAAAGAAATGTATCAGGTAAGCATAAATTTCTCCAACATAGGTGTGTCCGGTCCACGGCGTCATCCTTACTTGTGGGATATTCTCTTCCCCAACAGGAAATGGCAAAGAGCCCAGCAAAGCTGGTCACATGATCCCTCCTAGGCTCCGCCTACCCCAGTCATTCTCTTTGCCGTTGTACAGGCAACATCTCCACGGAGATGGCTTAGAGTTTTTTAGTGTTTAACTGTAGTTTTTCATTATTCAATCAAGAGTTTGTTATTTTCAAATAGTGCTGGTACGTACTATTTACTCAGAAACAGAAAAGAGATGAAGAATTCTGTTTGTATGAGGAAAATGATTTTAGCAACCGTAACTAAAATCCATGGCTGTTCCACACAGGACTGTTGAGAGCAATTAACTTCAGTTGGGGGAACAGTTTGCAGTCTCTTGCTGCTTGAGGTATGACACATTCTAACAAGACGATGTAATGCTGGAAGCTGTCATTTTCCCTATGGGATCCGGTAAGCCATGTTTATTACGATTGTAAATAAGGGCTTCACAAGGGCTTATTTAAACTGTAGACTTTTTCTGGGCTAAATCGATTGATTATTAACACATATTTAGCCTTGAGGAATCATTTTATCTGGGTATTTTGATATAATAATATCGGCAGGCACTGTTTTAGACACCTTATTCTTTAGGGGCTTTCCCCAAGCATAGGCAGAGTCTCATTTTCGCGCCGGTGTTGCGCACTTGTTTTTGAGAGGCATGGCATGCAGTCGCATGTGAGAGGAGCTCTGATACTTATAAAAGACTTCTGAAGGCGTCATTTGGTATCGTATTCCCCTTTGGGTTTGGTTGGGTCTCAGCAAAGCAGATACCAGGGACTGTAAAGGGGTTTAAAGCTTAAAACGGCTCCGGTTCCGTTATTTTAAGGGTTAAATCTTCCAAAATTGGTGTGCAATATTTTCAAGGCTTTAAGACGCTGTGGTGAAAATTTGGTGAATTTTGAACAATTCCTTCATGTTTTTTCGCAATTGCAGTAATAAAGTGTGTTCAGTTTAAAATTTAAAGTGACAGTAACGGTTTTATTTTAAAACGTTTTTTGTACTTTCTGATCAAGTTTATGCCTGTTTAACATGTCTGAACTACCAGATAGACTGTGTTCTGAATGTGGGGAAGCCAGAATTCCTATTCATTTAAATAAATGTGATTTATGTGATAATGACAATGATGCCCAAGATGATTCCTCAAGTGAGGGGAGTAAGCATGGTACTGCATCATTCCCTCCTTCGTCTACACGAGTCTTGCCCACTCAGGAGGCCCCTAGTACATCTAGCGCGCCAATACTCCTTACTATGCAACAATTAACGGCTGTAATGGATAATTCTGTCAAAAACATTTTAGCCAAAATGAACCCTTGTCAGCGTAAGCGTGGCTGCTCTGTTTTAGTTACTGAAGAGCATGACGACGCTGATATTAATATCTCTGAAGGGCCCCTAACCCAATCTGAGGGGGCCAGGGAGGTTTTGTCTGAGGGAGAAATTACTGATTTAGGGAACATTTCTCAGCAGGCTGAATCTGATGTGATTACATTTAAATTTAAATTGGAACATCTCCGCATTTTGCTTAAGGAGGTATTATCCACTCTGGATGATTGTGAAAATTTAGTCATCCCAGAGAAACTATGTAAAATGGACAAGTTCCTAGAGGTGCCGGGGCTCCCAGAAGCTTTTCCTATACCCAAGCGGGTGGCGGACATTGTTAATAAAGAATGGGAAAGGCCCGGTATTCCTTTCGTCCCTCCCCCCATATTTAAAAAATTGTTTCCTATGGTCGACCCCAGAAAGGACTTATGGCAGTCAGTCCCCAAGGTCGAGGGAGCGGTTTCTACTTTAAACAAACGCACCACTATTCCAATAGAGGATAGTTGTGCTTTCAAAGATCCTATGGATAAAAAATTAGAAGGTTTGCTTAAAAAGATGTTTGTTCAGCAGGGTTACCTTCTACAACCCATTTCATGCATTGTCCCTGTCACTACTGCCGCATATTTCTGGTTTGATGAACTGCTTAAGGTGCTCGATAGTGACTCTCCTCCTTATGAGGAGATTATGGACAGAATCAATGCTCTCAAATTGGCTAATTCTTTCACTCTAGACGCCTCTTTGCAATTGGCTAAGTTAGCGGCTAAGAACTCTGGGTTTGCTATTGTGGCGCGCAGAGCGCTTTGGTTGAAATCTTGGTCGGCTGATGCGTCTTCCAAGAACAAGCTACTAAACATTCCTTTCAAGGGGAAAACGTTGTTTGGTCCTGACTTGAAAGAGATTATCTCTGATATCACTGGGGGTAAGGGCCACGCCCTTCCTCAGGATCGGCCTTTCAAGGCAAAAAATAGACCTAATTTTCGTCCCTTTCGTAAAAACGGACCAGCCCAAGGTGCTACGTCCTCTAAGCAAGAGGGTAATACTTCTCAGGCCAAGCCAGCTTGGAGACCAATGCAAGGCTGGAACAAGGGAAAGCAGGCCAAGAAACCTGCCACTGCTACCAAGACAGCATGAAATATTGGCCCCCGATCCGGGACCGGATCTGGTGGGGGGCAGACTCTCTCTCTTCGCTCAGGCTTGGGCAAGAGATGTTCTGGATCCTTGGGCGCTAGAAATAGTCTCCCAGGGTTATCTTCTGGAATTCAAGGGACTTCCCCCAAGGGGGAGGTTCCACAGGTCGCAGTTGTCTTCAGACCACATAAAAAGACAGGCGTTCTTACATTGTGTAGAAGACCTGTTAAAAATGGGAGTGATTCATCCTGTTCCATTAAGAGAACAAGGGATGGGGTTCTACTCCAATCTGTTCATAGTTCCCAAAAAAGAGGGAACGTTCAGACCAATCCTAGATCTCAAGATCTTAAACAAATTTCTCAAGGTCCCATCGTTCAAGATGGAAACCATTCGAACTATCCTTCCTTCCATCCAGGAAGGTCAATTCATGACCACGGTGGATTTAAAGGATGCGTATCTACATATTCCTATCCACAAGGAACATCATCGGTTCCTAAGGTTTGCATTCCTGGACAAACATTACCAGTTCGTGGCGCTTCCTTTCGGATTAGCCACTGCTCCAAGGATTTTCACAAAGGTACTAGGGTCCCTTCTAGCGGTGCTAAGACCAAGGGGCATTGCAGTAGTACCTTACCTGGACGACATTCTGATTCAAGCGTCGTCCCTTCCTCAAGCAAAGGCTCACACGGACATTGTCCTGGCCTTTCTCAGATCTCACGGCTGGAAAGTGAACGTGGAAAAGAGTTCTCTATCCCCGTCAACAAGGGTTCCCTTCTTGGGAACAATTATAGACTCCTTAGAAATGAGGATCTTTCTAACAGAGGCCAGAAAAACAAAGCTTCTGGACTCTTGTCGGATACTTCATTCCGTTCCTCTTCCTTCCATAGCTCAGTGCATGGAAGTGATCGGTTTGATGGTGGCGGCGATGGACATAGTTCCTTTTGCGCGCATTCATCTAAGACCATTACAACTGTGCATGCTCAGTCAGTGGAATGGGGACTATACAGACTTGTCTCCGAAGATACAAGTAAATCAGAGGACCAGAGACTCACTCCGTTGGTGGCTGTCCCTGGACAATCTGTCTCAAGGGATGATGTTCCACAGACCAGAGTGGGTCATTGTCACGACCGACGCCAGTCTGATAGGCTGGGGCGCGGTCTGGGGATCCCTGAAAGCTCAGGGTCTTTGGTCTCGGGAAGAATCTCTTCTACCGATAAATATTCTGGAACTGAGAGCGATATTCAATGCTCTCCAGGCCTGGCCCCAGCTTGCGAGGACCAGGTTCATACGGTTTCAATCAGACAACATGACGACTGTTGCGTACATCAACCATCAGGGGGGAACAAGAAGTTCCCTAGCGATGGAAGAAGTAACCAAAATTATTCTTTGGGCGGAGTCTCACTCCTGCCACCTGTCTGCTATCCACATCCCAGGAGTGGAAAATTGGGAAGCGGATTTTCTGAGTCGGCAGACATTGCATCCGGGGGAGTGGGAACTCCATCCGGAAATCTTTGCCCAAGTCACTCACCTGTGGGGCATTCCAGACATGGATCTGATGGCCTCTCGTCAGAACTTCAAAGTTCCTTGCTACGGGGCCAGATCCAGGGATCCCAAGGCGGCTCTAGTGGATGCACTAGTAGCACCTTGGACCTTCAAACTAGCTTATGTGTTCCCGCCATTTCCTCTCATCCCCAGGCTGATAGCCAGGATCAAGCAGGAGAGGGCGTCGGTGATCTTGATAGCTCCTGCGTGGCCACGCAGGACTTGGTATGCAGATCTGGTGAATATGTCATCGGCTCCACCTTGGAAGCTACCTTTGAGACGAGACCTTCTTGTTCAGGGGCCGTTCGAACATCCGAATCTGGTTTCACTCCAGCTGACTGCTTGGAGATTGAACGCTTGATTTTATCGAAGCGAGGATTCTCAGATTCTGTTATCGATACTCTTGTTCAGGCCAGAAAGCCTGTGACTAGAAAGATTTACCACAAAATTTGGAAAAAATATATCTGTTGGTGTGAATCTAAAGGATTCCCTTGGGACAAGGTTAAGATTCCTAGGATTCTATCCTTCCTTCAAGAAGGATTGGACAAAGGATTATCTGCTAGTTCCCTGAAGGGACAGATTTCTGCCTTGTCGGTATTACTTCACAAAAAGCTGGCAGCTGTGCCAGATGTTCAAGCCTTTGTTCAGGCTCTGGTTAGAATCAAGCCTGTTTACAAACCTTTGACTCCTCCTTGGAGTCTCAATTTAGTTCTTTCAGTTCTTCAGGGGGTTCCGTTTGAACCCTTACATTCCGTTGATATTAAGTTATTATCTTGGAAAGTTTTGTTTTTAGTTGCGATTTCTTCTGCTAGAAGAGTCTCAGAATTATCTGCTCTGCAGTGTTCTCCTCCTTATCTGGTGTTCCATGCAGATAAGGTGGTTTTACGTACTAAACCTGGTTTTCTTCCAAAAGTTGTTTCTAACAAAAACATTAACCAGGAGATTATCGTACCTTCTCTGTGTCCAAAACCAGTTTCAAAGAAGGAACGTTTGTTGCACAATTTGGATGTTGTTCGCGCTCTAAAATTCTATTTAGATGCTACAAAGGATTTTAGACAAACATCTTCCTTGTTTGTTGTTTATTCAGGTAAAAGGAGAGGTCAAAAAGCAACTTCTACCTCTCTCTCTTTTTGGATTAAAAGCATCATCAGATTGGCTTACGAGACTGCCGGACGGCAGCCTCCCGAAAGAATCACAGCTCATTCCACTAGGGCTGTGGCTTCCACATGGGCCTTCAAGAACGAGGCTTCTGTTGATCAGATATGTAGGGCAGCGACTTGGTCTTCACTGCACACTTTTACCAAATTTTACAAGTTTGATACTTTTGCTTCTTCTGAGGCTATTTTTGGGAGAAAGGTTTTGCAAGCCGTGGTGCCTTCCATTTAGGTGACCTGATTTGCTCCCTCCCTTCATCCGTGTCCTAAAGCTTTGGTATTGGTTCCCACAAGTAAGGATGACGCCGTGGACCGGACACACCTATGTTGGAGAAAACAGAATTTATGTTTACCTGATAAATTTCTTTCTCCAACGGTGTGTCCGGTCCACGGCCCGCCCTGGTTTTTTTAATCAGGTCTGATATTTTATTTTCTTTAACTACAGTCACCACGGTACCATATGGTTTCTCCTATGCAAATATTCCTCCTTAACGTCGGTCGAATGACTGGGGTAGGCGGAGCCTAGGAGGGATCATGTGACCAGCTTTGCTGGGCTCTTTGCCATTTCCTGTTGGGGAAGAGAATATCCCACAAGTAAGGATGACGCCGTGGACCGGACACACCGTTGGAGAAAGAAATTTATCAGGTAAACATAAATTCTGTTTTTGTTTTCCCCAACCCCCATCCCCCCCCGGTTTCTCTCGGTAATTATGGAATATGTCAGAAGTTCAGTCAATATTCAGGATAAAAGACCAATTGGATCTCTATTATGAAACTTGGCTTCTATGGTTTAATTACTTTAAAGGATTTGAAAATTAAGTCTCTGATTTATAGAGATATTGAGACAGATTTCTATGGAGGAGCTATTTTCTCACTCTTCTTTTTTTTTTTCTCTCTCTCGATCTTCGTTTGCTGCTTTAATTTATCAACACTGGTTACTCAAGTAACTTATCTCATACATAAACAATTATCTATTTAAGAGTCACAAATCCTATATCAAATGAATATCCCCTACTAAAATATAACTATCCTAATATAATAAAGAAAATATTAAGGGGAATAGAATATTAGGCCCACTTATAACAGCATGATATACAAACTAAATTATATTTAAGTTATAAAAGAAGTAGGGGAAGCTAAATATATTATTTAATCCCCAAGGCAGAGCATGCTGTCGTCACAGAAAATGCAGCATGTCTGCAGAAAGAACAGGACACCTAGTAACTGATTTCACTTTTGAGCGCTGCTCCACATCAGGCTGTTCTTTTTAAACAGTGTCTCACTGTAAGTTTTCCTTAACACAGTTCAGCCAGAGTGAAGAGCTTTTTGAAAAGAACAGTCAAATGCAGAGCAGCAGCAAAGTGGCACTGCATTAATTGATGACCGGTTCTCAGGGATTATTTTCAACCTTACGCAGCCAGCCTTTCGCAGTGTGCAAACTTGTGACTCCTGAATGTAGGATGTTCTTTTGAGTAATGCACTTTTTTTATTACTACATTTTCCATCTAAAGGGGAGGAAAGTACACAGCTTCATTCATTACTGTTGGGAATTAAGAACCTGGCTACCAGGAGGAGGCAAAGACACCCCAGCCAAAGGCTTAAATACCTCCCCCACTTCCCTTATCCCCCAGTCATTCTTTGCCTTTCGTCAAGGGAGGACTGCAGAGAAATGCCAAAGATCGGAGTAGCCTCTTATGGAGGGTAGTACTCTTCGCATTGGGACTGGAGTTTTAAGTGGTCCGGTCAGCCTCTCAGTGAGAGCCTGGGCGAAAGTTAGAGTCTGGAGATGCAGGGAGTCTTTCTGCTAAACCATCCCGACTATTAAGAGCTCCACAAGCAATCAGCATTGATGAGTTTCTCTGCCTGCTTTTTACGCTCAAGTCCATGTCAGGAGCGAGGCTACTAACCTGTCACACTTGAAGGGCCGTGTTCCTGTTCCATGGCGTAGATTCTGGTAAGATAGTTTAATTTTTTATTACATAATAACACGGAATACAGGGTCACAGTGTGACTCCTTTTTATCTTAAAAGAATCAAGGGTTACTATTCCTAATAAGGGGATTATTGAACAGGGGGGTTTATACATGATATTGTTTGTGTCATTGCTGCGTAATGTGCAAGATGAGGCTCTGGCAATGTGTGGAACTTTCAGGGGACTTACGGTAGTATTGCGCAGCCTTTTTTGGCGCGTTTTCTCCTTAGGCAGGGGTGGTCCTGCCGGGCATTCCATGTGACCGGTGTAGCTTTTGCCTCTGTTGATCAGCGGCGCAGGAGACTAAGATTTCTGTAGTCCGGGTCATAGGAGATGATGATTCCCCCGGCCATTGAAGGTTATAAAGGTGCCTATTTATTAAGTTAATCTAGTGCTTAACAGCGCAAGCTATGGAGGACTGACTGTAATAAGTGGGATCAGACTGATATGCTAAAGGAAAGTTCTACTCTGTGAAAAGCATTACTGGGCTAAAAGAAGCTGCACCCAGGTGGTAAATCACCATACAACAGGCTAACAATTGTATTGAGCTGGTTGTTCGTTCCTGTGAGTGTGCTTCTTTTGTGTGTATTTAGTCAAGCTATGGAGGACTCTGACGCGTTAGAGGGCGTGCCCTCTTTAACAAGGTCTCATTCCTGTGTTTATTGTGAGGAGGTTCTGGTAGATCAGCCTGCTCAACTATGTTCCACATGCCTTAATAAAGTTACGACATATAAGAGCAAACGGATGTCTAGTACTACTGAGCCGTCCACCTCTGAGGGAGAGATTCGTTGGCCGTCAGATTTTGTGGATCAACTGCAAACGGCGGTATCGAAAGTGATCCATGCCTTACCACGTTCTGCTAAGCGCAAGCTTAGGGCATATCATGGCAGCCCGGCCCAAGGGGTTGTCTACGCCTGTGGAAATATCTGAGGTGTTATACAATGACGAGGCCCACTCCGACTCTTCAAAGGATGCCCTTTCAGAGTCAGTGTAATCTAAACCTCCGGCTGCGGAGGAGCCTGACTTTAGGGTTTAGGATGGAAAATTTGCGCTTTTTGATGAAGCAAGTGCTTGCTACTCTGTAAGTTCTGGAACCTAAACTTCCAGAAGAACCTGCAATTCCTAAGCTTGATAGGGTATATGAGGACAGGGTGGCAAATATTATTAAGAATGAATGGGAGCGATCAGGTTCTTCCTTATCCCCTTCTTCTTCCTCTAAGAAACTGTTCCCCGTCCCGGACTCTCAGCTTGAGCTGTCCCTAAGGTGGATGGTGCTATCTCCTCGCTCGCAAAGCTGACAACTATTCCCCTTGAGGATAGTTCGCCGTTCAAAAAGCCCATGGATAAAAAGTTGGAAAACATGTTAAGGAAAATGTTTCAACACACAGGGTTTGTTTTTTAGCCGGCAGCGGCTGTAGCCGCGGTCGCCGGAGCTGTGATATATTGGTGTGAATCCCTGTGTAAAATGGTCGAAGGGGAGACTTCCATCGACGAGATACAGGATAAGATTAAGGCGCTGAAGATCGCAAATTCTTTCATATGTGATGCCAATATGCAAATTATTCACCTGAATGCTAAGGTGTCAGGTTTTTCCGTTTTAGCTCGCAGGGCTCTGTGGCTGAAGTGGCTAAAGTTTTGGTCTGCAGACATGACCTCTAAGTCGAGGCTGTTGTCCCTACCTTTTCAAGGAAAGATTCTGTTCGGTCCAGGATTGGATTCAATCATATCCACGCTGTGTGGGTCAGGATGGCCGACTTCCGGGGCGGAGCTAAGAGAGTCAGGCAGGCTGGAGCCCGACTCGTCAGCTAAGCGTTTCTATCAAGCCGCAGTGCCGCTATCCTAGCCGGGAAAGAGGACCAATTTCCGAGCGGATACTGAGCCGGGATCTGGCTCACTGGCACAGAAGTCCCAGAGTGGCGTTAGGCCGATTCGCCACGGCCACAGCTTGTGTGTTGGAGCCCTTCAGGTCCACCGGAGATACTCCGACGAAGGTCCCACTGCGTCTGGAGTCACCAGACAGACGCCACACTGAAGCGAGCCTAATCGTTACAGTATTAAAGAAAAGTGCTCTCTACAGAAAAAGAGACTACAGTTCCAATTCTGTCCGGCAACGCAATAATAGCCGCAGGATCACTAAAGAGTCACAGGTGCCGTATACACTGCCTACGCAGCTGGCCACGTTGAAAACTTACGAGCTGTGAATACAGAGCGGGAAGTCACTCTACTGTTCGGCTCCCTCGAGGGAGAGGAGAAAGGCCGAGAGACGGCATCAGGCAGTGCGCATAATATGTAGGAGACGCAGACGACCCGTCAAGAAACCCCTGCTACCTGCTGTCCTCTTCAAGCCTGTAAAGCCTTTCCCCGGTCAGAGCAGTGGACGGATCAAAGTGAGGCGCCGGGCAGGGAGACATCCCGATAAGGAAAAGTTACAATCTACCGGCCTGGACCGGCTCTCCTTACTTTACTACGAGGCAGTGGCAACTTTATTGCTCTTTAATCGGCTAGCTGTGCATAAGAAGAAACCCCTGCTACCAGCTGTCCACTTCAAGTCTGTAAAGCCTTTCCCCGCTCAGAGCAGTGGACGGATCAAAGAAAGGCGCCGGGCAGGGAGACATCCCAATAAGGAAAGCTACAATCTGCTGGCCTGGTCCGGCTCTCTTTACTTTACCACGAGACAGCGGCAACGTTACTGCTCTGTGCATAAGTTTCATTCAGCTCTTCTCATACGATATTTTCAGTGGGATATTATTTACCCTTACCACAAAAGAAGGTGTTCCTGAACTATCCTGGGTTACGCAAGTATTTGAGCCATCCTGGCCATTTTTTTTTCTTTTTTTCTACGCTTTGCTTCTATGAAATTTCCAGTATAAACTGAACTGACTGTAGTTCACATTCTCCCCGTGCATTAGGACGTTACCCTCTAAGACTTTTATTGCATTTTTTTCTTTGTCAGATATCTGAAGTCAAAAAGTCATATAAAAATCATGTTTATAATCATATTGCTTTTACTGCAATAGAAGTTATGTATAGATGTTAAACTAATTGCACTGTTCTTATTTGAGATATATAGTAATCTTGGCCTAGAAACTAATAACATATTAAGATTGAAACTGAGAGTGTCAGATCCTAGCAGCTGCTGTCCGGGTCTTGTATTCCGTGGTATTTGTTCATCTGTTCTTCCTGTTTCTTTTCTCTCTATGACCCATCCTACGGTCTATAAGGATAACTAATATTTTGTTAATAGACATGCTGTAGATCTGTTATCAAGTGCTTTAGATAGTTCCACCTGAGGTTTCAGACATATTGAGGTTCCGAACTTGAAAATATTTATATCTGTTATAGTACAAGCAGTATTACTACTCTGTCACCCACATTATTTGCATTTTCTCCCATTGCTAATATGAAGCCTAGACCTGATAGCCTAGTAGATACTGAGGAGACCTAGCAAAATTTGTTGTTCCCCCGTTGTATGACTTTATTTAACTCTAGCAGGCTTTAAAAACACTCCACTTTAAAAAGCATGTGCACTTAATTCCTTTTCTTTTTTTTTGTGTTGTATATCTTTTTTTGTTTCTTAAATACTTTCTGACATCACCCCCCCCCCCCCTATACAGGGTATTACACGTTTTCTTGTTATTTTTAGGCACAATAACACTAAGAATCACATATAAGATTGGATAACTGGATAGCTATTTTCACTTAATGGAAAAATTTGTCACCCAGGTGAAACACAATTCACCTATAATGCCTGCCAAAACTAAGGAGAAAAAAAGTAAACTAATGGAGGTCAGTTCAGATTCCTCCTTAGAAACCCAGACAAACCTCTCTGATACACAATCATTGATAACTCAGCTAAGTCAACTGTTTATACCCCAATTTGATGTTATCAAAAAAGATCTATAAAATATTACATCTAGGCTGGAGGTAATCTCAGAGGTTAAACAGTTTGCCTCTAGAATCATTGAGGCTGAAACCAGAATTTCAGACCTAGAAGATTTGGTAAACACACAAGAAAATACATTACAAAAACAAGGTGACAAAATCTGTAACTTACAAAACCGCCTGGAGGATCTGGAAGATCGCTCCAGGCGCAATAATATCAGAATTGTCGGCTTACCCGATACCCCAGAATATGAGGACCTGTTGCATTTTTCCTCAACGGTCCTCCCACAAGCTTTAGGGTTTCCCCCCCATCTTCTCCCCCTTTCAATAGAAAGAGCTAATCGAATAGGCCCTAGAAGGGTCAATCAAGATGGCACACCCAGAAATAGAATTTGTATCTTTAAAACTCTTAGATTTCAGGACAAACTTCAAATTCTCAAACTATTTAAGAAAATAGAAACATTCACTATAGCAAGTAAAAAGATCCTGTTATTTCAGGATTTCTCTAATGAAACTGCTCTCAAGAGAAAAAGTATGGCCCCCTTCTGCACTCAATTGATTAACAAAGGAGAAAATGCACGGATGGTTTATCCTGCTAGGATTATAATATTGAAGGAAGGAAATAGGATATCTCTTGGCTCTGTAGAAGAAGCGCAGAAATATTTATCAGATGGCTCCTAATGTAAATTTTAAGTTCTGTATGTTACTTATTTTGTTTTGTTTGGGTTTCTCTTGTGTTTTTTTTTTTTTTTTCTTCCTCTCCTCCCCCCCCATCCTATAGTCATCAGGTGCTGATATATATATGTTTGAACTCAAATATCTCTATCTTAGATAATTACCCCAATAGGATTTAATCCAGTTGAGGAATTTAAGCTCCTCTCCTGGAATGTAGGAGGAATAACCTCACCAATAAAACATAAAACAGTTATTCAAAGAATAGGGAAATTAAACCCCTCTATTGCTTTCCTACAAGAAACCCACCTTAAAGATTCTGAAATATCCAAACTGCAGTCTAAATGGGTAGGGGAAGTCATAGCTACCCCCTGCGCCTCCAGAAAAAATGGAGTTGCAATTTTAATTAATAAAAACCTGACATATAAGATCTTGAACATAGAAAGGGATTCAGAAGCCAGATTTCTCTTAGTACAAATTCAAATTCATGAGGCCAGAGTATTTTTATGCAATATATATGCTCCTAACAAATTTTCACCCAAATTTTGGAAACTAATCCAGTCTAAACTATTTCCCTACATTAACCAAAATGTTATAGTCGGGGGCGATTTTAATATGTCTCTATCTGCTGAACTTGATAGATTTGATACCAGAAACAAACAAGAATATGATCGGCAAGCTAAATATTTTAGATCCTTTTGCAATAAGATGAAACTTGTTGATATCTGGAGAATTAAAAATCCCGAGACTCGGAAATTCACTTGTGAATCCAAAACACACAAGACATTCTCGAGAATCGATTATATTTTAGTATCAGAATCTCTATCTATATTTAGGCTATCCCCCCAGATACATGATATTGTCATATCGGACCATGCTAGTATTTTGATTCTGTTTCCCTCTTTGAGCCAACATAAGAGCAATAATTTCACGTTTTATTTCCCCAAATATCTGTATAATAATCCCAGATTTACGATGTGGCTGAGACAAACCTGGAGAGAATATTGTGAAAACAACATAACCTATATTAACAAAATAGAGATTTTCTGGGAAACTGCTAAAGCAGTCATAAGAGGAGAGATAAAGGCCTACTTGAGTATCATAAAAAAGAAATCGGCCGCACAAGAGACCCTCTTAGCTAACCGAATCAAGACTGCCTATGAAAGGTATAATAATCTGCGCAACGATCAAAATTGGAAAAAATATACAGAAGCTAGGCAGGAAAGGGATATTGTAATAAAGCAAAAAATTCAAGAGGAAGAAATAAGAAATAATCTTTTATTTAAAGGCTTTCATGGCTGTTCCGCTAAATCCCTAGCTAAATTAACCAGAAATAGGAAAAAGAAAAATTATATCATGGCCATAAGGGCAGGGAGCCAAAGATACTCGGACCCCTATGAAATTGTTAACTTTTTTCATACCTACTATCAGCAACTATATACTGGAACAGAACCAGATACAATCCAAGAAGAAAGGTTTTGGTCCAGGATTAATCCTCCGAAAATGTTAGACACAGACATAGCAATATTAAATGCTCCCATAACCCAAGAGGAAATTAGAAAAGCTATAACCAAGACTAAATTAAATAAGGCAGCAGGTCCCGATGGTATCCCAGCTGAATTCTTCAAAATCTTATCGGAGGAAATAGTAGAGACCCTGGAAAAACTTTTTAATAACTATTTCACTAATGATCAACCAATTTCAAAAAATTTCACTGCTGCAAATATTTCCCTAATCCTCAAAAAAGATAAAGACCCGGAAGACCCTGCGTCTTACAGACCTATATCTGTTCTTAATACAGACTACAAAATCTTAACTTCAATTATAGCTTCCAGGCTCTCGATTTCTTTCGATAAAATAATCCACCCCGACCAAACAGGCTTTATGAGTTCCAGGAATTCCTCAAAAAGTATCCGCAAAGTTTTAACATGTATAGATTATATGTATAATACTGATCAAACACAACCTATACAAGCGAAACAAGACAAGGCCTTAATTAGCCTCGACGCTGAAAAAGCGTTTGACGCAATCACATGGAATCACCTATTTAGAGCACTCGAACAATTTGGCTTTAGAAATCAATTTACTCGATTTGTGCATAATATCTATAAAAATCCAATCTCATATCTATTAGTTAACTCTAAGGTCTCTCCTGCGTTGACATTAGGTAGAGGTACTAGGCAAGGCTGCCCCCTGTCGCCATTTCTTTTTAATATAGCTCTTGAACCGTTAGCAATCTGGCTAAGAGACATTATTGGCGGTATTAGATTTGGCTCGCAAGTTTTAAAACTCCTAATCTATGCAGATGATCTATTGATATTCATAGGAGATCCTGCCCAAGAAATTCCTGCTGTCTTAAATAGTCTTAGTTCTTTTAGTTCATTCTCAGGTTACAAAATCAACTCAAAAAAAAGTGAACTAATGTGGATTAAAAAGGATAGCCGTGCTAAGTTCAACTTCCCGTTCCAAACATCGGAAACACTTAAATATTTAGGCATTTATATTCATGCCAATCCTAATTGTTGGTATAAGTTAAATTTTCCCCCTTTGATAAAGAAAATTCAAACCGACCTAGAAAATTGGACCTCTCTACCTATTTCGGTATCAGCTCGTGTCAGCCTTATCAAGACAATTATATTTCCTCGGTTATTATATCCATTACAGAACTTACCTTTACTGATTCCTGCGACAGACCAATCTAAATTATATTCTGTTTTTTCCAGATTTATTTGGAAAAATAAGAAACCACGTATTGCACTTAAAAAACTAATGAATTCACTTGATTCCGCGGGACTCGCGTTGCCAAATATACAATATTATAATATTGCCTGCCTAGCTAAAATTGCCATAGACTGGTTAGCTGACACAAATATTTTTTCATGTTCGATAATGGAAAATTACATGGTAACTCCCTTTTCTGTTAAAGCTAGCTTGCATTATCCACCAAAAAAGTTACCCTATAATATTAAGGGATTGATAACTATAAATAACATTATTAAAGCCTGGCAGAAATTTTGTTCAATTATTGGTGTTGATTACTCTTTCTCTGAATTTCTCCCAATAATTGGTACGATTGATTTTCCCCCAGGATATTCCCAGGCAGCCTTTAAGAAATGGGCAGATAAAGGACTCATTAATTTATGTCAAATTTTTCATGAGGATGGTTATATACGTTCATTTGAATCTCTTGTTACGCAATTCGACCTTTCCAGACAGGATATGTTTGCTTATTTTCAGATAAGACATTATCTTAATAAACATAATTGGGAGCCGAGTCGAGGTCTAGCATGGTCCGATATTAAAAAATGTATCCTGAAATTCAAAACGGGATCATCTTCAATTTCCCTCATGTATGACATCATGCTTAATAAACAGAATCTACTCAGCCTTAATGATACTTATGCTTCATGGACACTGGAGTGTCCAAACCTGGAAGACGGAGAATTAAAGGCTAGCTGCATCTTAGTAAACAAATGCCGAATTCCATCCAGCTGGAAAGAGTCTCACTTTAAAATTATAAATAGGTCATATATAACACCGGTTAGGCTGGCAAAAATGTATATCTCACAATCTGCTAAATGCCCCTGTTGTGCATATCCCAGGGCAGATCTTTTACACATGTTTTACTATTGTCCGAAATTAAAACAATTGTGGAACAAACTCTCCTTCTGGTTAAAAGTACACTATGCCACCGAAGTTTCATTTAACTCAGAAAATATTATCTTTCTAAATATTCATGTTACTGATTCTCCTCTGAGATTAAAAACCTTAGTATCCATTATTATGTCAGACATCTTATCACAAAAAACTGGAAATCGAAATATGTACCCTCCTTTGCTATGGTTATGCAAGAAATACAGAATCAAATAATTTTTGAATCTTTTCACCTTAAATCTTCTAATGAAAAAAAAATAAAAAAGTTTATTCTGGATTGGTTACCCGTAATTAAGTCTTATACTCTGTACATCCAAAAACGTATCTTGTTCCCATTTTTAAGCTCAGATAGTTTTGCAGAATTTGTATTGTATGATGATTTTCCGGCTTCGTGGATCTCCTGCTACAGGGAATAGGAGCACCATGAACCAAGGTAATGATCATTTACTGTGATAGTTTCAGGTCTAGCTGAGCGGGGGGGGGGCGGAGGAGAGGGGGAGAGGAGGAATTAACCTTTTTTTTTTTTTTTTTTTTTTTCTTTTCTTTTTCTTCTCGTTTGACAGGGAATCAGAATTAAGTAAGAGGTTAAAAACATTTGTTCTTCTTTTTTGTTAGAGATTCTTCAAGCTAAAATGATGAACTCTAGATTGTTAAGCTATTTATTTTTTTTGATATTTATGGCTTAAGTTTATTAAGCTAAGATGATATTTATGTATTATAAACCTCAATTATGCCCTAATGGTTATTTTGTTTGATTCAGTTCACATTATTTGAGTTATGATTCTCTGTCTAGTCATCTTTCTTTTTTGCAAATTATAAGCTTGTTATTACTTAAAGACGACCGAAAGACATATGCTATTGAGTTTAGCCTATTTACTCAATAATATAGACGGTCAATGTTTGTCAATATTATGTGTATGACATTAACTGTTTTTTTCTTTTTTTTCTTAATGTACACATATTTGTATTTTGATCAAACCTGTCATCCTGCCCTGCGTGGCATATTTTATTTGAGATTTGTTTACTTATTTTTTTATTTTTCTGTCATATCGTGTGAATTATTCTTAATAAAAGAAAATTACTATAAAAAAAAAAAAATCATATCCACGCTTACGGGAGGCAAGGGAGCTTTCCTACCGCAGGATAAGAAGGCGAAGCCTAAAGGATCTACTTTTCACCCCTTTCGTGCGGACAAGGCCAAGCGCCAGCAGCCCGCCGCGAAAGCGGACCAGTCCAAGGGAACATGGAAACTGGCTCATTCTTGGAACAAGTCTAAGCAGAGCAAGATTGGCATGAAGGGGCGTCCCCCGACCGGTCTCCAGACCAAGTAGGGGGCAGATTATCTCTCTTCTCAGAAGCCTGGTTACAGGACGTTCAGGATCCTTGGGTTCTGGAAGTTGTCGCCCAGGATTACAGGATAGGGTTCAGATCCTATCCGCCCAGGGGCAGATTCCTCCTATCAAACCTGTCTTCAAGACCAGAAAAGAGAGAAGCCTTTCTAAAATGTGTGAGGGATCTCTCCTCTCTAGGTGTTATCGTACCAGTACCCCAAGCAGAAAGTGGTCTAGGGTAATATTCAAATCTTTTTGTGGTTCCAAAGAAGGAGGGCACGTTCCGCCCGATTCTGGACCTGAAGTGTTTAAACAAGTTTCTGAGTGTTCCATCGTTCAAAATGGAAACGAGGGACAGTTCATGACAACTATAGACTTGAAGGATGCCTACCTTCATGTGCCAATTCACAGGGACCACTTCCAGTTCCTGAGATTTGCATTTCTTGACCAACACTTCCAATTTGTGACCCTTCCCTTTGGCCTGGCGGCGGCCCAGAGAGTCTTTGTGAAGGTTCTGGGGGCGCTACTTGCGGTGGCCAGATCCAGGGGCATTGCTGTGGCGCCCTATCTGGACGACATCCTAGTTCAGGCGCCGTCACTCAGTCTCACAGAGGATCATTCGAGGGCGCGTCTTCTTTTGCTCCAATCTCACGGTTGGAAGATCAACTCAGTAAAGAGTTCCCTGGTTCCCAGCAACAAGGTGGAGTTCCTGGGCACGATAATAGACTCTATGTCCATGAAAATATTTCTCACAGATCGACACAGGAAGGTTGGGTCCTCTTGTCTTGCCCTTCAGTCCTTCTCAAGACCCTTGGTGGCTCAGTGTATGTAGGTGATCGGACTCATGGTTTCCAGCATAGATGTCATTCTATTCGCCAGGTTCCATGTCAGACCTCTTCAATTGTGCATGTTGAGGCAGTGGAACGGCGATCATTAAGATCTATCACAGCAGATATCCATTGATGCTCGGACTCAGATCTCCCTCTCTTGGTGGGTCCGTCCGGAGCAACTGTCCATGGGAACATTCTTCTTGAGACTGTCCTGGGAGATTGTGACCACAGACGCTAGGCTGGCAGGATGGGGAGCTGTTTGGGGTGCCAGGATGGCACAAGGAAAATGGTCCCGGGAGAAGTCTCTCCCTCCAATAAATATTCTGGAACTCTGAGCAATCTGCAATGCTCTGAAGGCATGGCCTCCTCTGGGGTTGTTCAACTTCATCAGAGCCACCGATTACATCAACCATCAGGGGGGTACGAGGAGCTCCCTAGCTATGAGGGAGGTGTCTTGGATCTTGGAGTGGGCGGAGTCCCACAGCTGCTCGCTCTCAGTGATTCACATTCCAGGTGTGGACAACTGGGAAGCAGACTTTCTCAGCAGGCAATCCCTCCATCCGGGGAATGGTTTCTTCACCCCAAAGTGTTTCCAGAGATTTGTCTCAGGTGGGGAACGCCGGAGATAGATCTCATGGCATCCAGACTCAATTGCAAGCTACCCCGATACGGGTCGAGGTCCAGGGATCCCCAGGCAGAAGTAATAGATGCATTAGCGGTGCCTTGGGGGTTCAGCCTAGCTTACATTTTTCCACCGTTACTACTTCTACTTCGTGTAGTGGCACGCATCAAACAGGAGTGAGCTTCGGCCATTTTGATTGCTCCATCGTGGTAATGGAGGATGTGGTTTGCCGATCTGGTGGGGATGTCATCCTCTCCACCGTGCATCAAAATCTCGATTCTCTGAGGCTGACTGCGTGGAGATTGAACTACTAGTCTTGGCCAAGAGAGGCTTTTCTGAAAGTATGATCGATACTCTAATTCAGACAAGGGAGCCAGTCACTCGTCGCATCTACCATAAGGTGTGGAGGACTTACTTGTCCTGGTGTGAGAAGCATGGATAGCCTTGGCATAAGATGAAGGTATCCAGGATTCTGTCCTTTCTCCAAGACGGTTTGGAGAAGGGTTTTGCCGCCAGTTCCTTAAGGGGACAGATTTCGGCATTATCAGTCTTGTTGCATAGGAGACTCGCTGAGCTCCCTGACATTCAATCTTTTGTTCAGGCTCTGTCTAGAATCAGGCCAGTCTTTAGACAGTCTGCTCCCCCATGGAGCTTAAACTTGGTCCTTACGGTATTGCAGAGGGTTCCGTTTGAGCCTATGCATTCCATTGACATTAAGATTCTGTCCTGGAATATTCTCTTCCTGTTGGCCATTGCATCGGCACGCAGAGTATCTGAACTGGCTGCCTTGCAATGTGAGCCCCCTTATCTGTTTTTTCATGCTGATAAGGCTGTGCTTCGCACTGGTTTGGGGTTTCTTCCCAAGGTGTTGTCTAACCGTAACATCAATCAGGAAATAGTTTTTCCTTCTTTGTGTCCTAACTCTTCTTCTTCTAAGGAGAGGTTACTTCATAACCTGGATGTGGTCCGTGCCTTAATTTCTATCTTCAGGCTACTAAGGATTTCAGACAGTCTACATCTCTTTTTGTGGTGTATTCAGGGAAGCGCAAGGGGCAGAAGGCCTCTTCTATTTCTTTGTCCTTTTGATTGAGGAGCTTGATTCGCTTGGCCTATGAGACAGCGGGACATAAGCCTCCTCAGAGGATCACGGCTCATTCAACTAGAGCTGTGGCTTCGTTTTGGGCCTTCAAAAATGAGGCCTCTATGGTAGGATATTTGTAAGGCGGCTACCTGGTCCTCTATAAACAGTTTTACAAAGTTTTACAAATTTGATGTTTTTGTTTCTGCAGAAGCTATTTTTGGGAGAAAGGTTTTGCAGGCTATGGTGCCCTCAAATTATGGTCCGCCTTTTCCCTCCCGGTTTCATTCAGTGTCCTCTAGAGCTTGGGTATATGTTCCCAACATTAATGAATGAAGCCGTGGACTCTCCTCCCCTTTAGATGGAAAACATAATTTATGCTTACCTGATAATTTCTTTTCCATCGAGGGGAGGAGAGTCCACGGCTCCCGCCCGTATCTCCGATGGGCGGACCTAAATTTAATTTATCTTCTGGCACCATTTATACCCTGATATTTCTCCTCCTCCTTGTTCCCTCGGCAGAATGACTGGGGATGAGGGAAGTGGGGGGGTATTTAAGCATTTGGCTGGGGTGTCTTTGCCTTCTCCTGGTGGCCAGGTTCTTAATTCCCAACACTAATGAATGAAGCTGTGGACTCTCCTCCCCTCAATGGAAAATAAATTATCAGGTAAGCATAATTTATGCTTTAGAGTATAATTATGTGATGTTAGACCAAGAGCAAAATAAACAAATTTATTCATAAGACTTTTTAAAAACTTAACAAAATGCAATTTTTGCAATAAATTTTTGAACCAAACATGCTTTATTCCCTAAATTGCAATAGAGCTGGTGCTTTAGTATAACTACCTAAATTCAAATGTAATTTAATTTCAAAATGACCTGCAAAAATTTTTTTTACAAAAAAGTATTGCAGAAAACAAAAAAACTTCTGCCTTTGGGTATGCAATTTTAAGAGCTTAGTGAATTAAGTTACAGAAGCAACCTAAAAGCAATTAAACCTCACTTTTACAAACAGGAACTGTATTTCAAAGCTAAATGTCACAATTCCTAATATATCAAATTGTATATCAAATTGGAGGGTAAACTTTGTGAAATAGTAGTGGATGAATGCAAACTGCTCAATAATGTACCATCACAAGTCAAAGCAGTAAAATCCTATATGATTATATATACAGAGTAGACACTATATATTAATAATAGACAGTCATGGTGGTCTAGATATGGACAAATTAGGTATAGCTTAGCATAGGGATTAACTAGATCTTTAGCCATTATAAAATCAAAACAAGTCCTAATGACTGCTATATAAACTTAAACCTATGATAGCTTTCTGCAGAGGTCTGAGAGTAAGACTATTTCCATCTTTCAGCTTCCACATAGAAAGTTATAGGGGAAGATGGGAACAAGCCCTAATATCATGTTCAGAAGTACTTGTTGCAATATTATCAGATTATGAGACTGAAATCGTAGAAGAATTAGGTACAGAAATATCTGAAATAACAACCAAATTGGCAAAATTTGAATCATTAGATAATTTCAAAAAGGCATACAAAAGTTTAAGGGAAGATCTAGACTCAAAGGAAAAAGAAATAATAAAAACAAAATGTGATAAACTAAGCAGGGACATAAAAGACTTTGAAAAAGGGAGAGTATTTACATGGGACGAACAGAACCCAAGACGGAGAAGGAATTTTCTTCCACCAAAAGGAGATAAAGATGATGTCTCCACTTCTGAATATGAATCATCAGCAGCAGAAGATGCAGAAGAACTAACCTCCAACAGAAGATTATTAGTCTCTAGTGCCAATGAAAGACTGGCTATATTATCGCAAACAGAGTCAAAAAACAAGACAAGTACCAAACCAAAAACAAAAGAAAAAGGAGGGGAGGGAAAACCAGAGCGCAACCTCAGGAACAGGTCGAGATGGGGGTATGGGAATGATCGGAACAAGGAGGATTGGTCGAAGAGACCGAGGTGGTGAAGACCACAGACCTACAAATTATAAATCTATCTAATAAAGTACTATCCCAAGAACATATCGATGTCCTGAAAAAAGGCCTTTCCTTTTCCCCAACAAACAATATAGACTACTTTGAAATCATAAAAGATATACATCTTTTCACTAGAAAAATGGCATTAAACAAAATATTTGCCAAACATGAAGACACTGATTGTGACACACAAGCAATTATGGATTTGATATCCCTGTTGGAAGATAATGAAAATGAAGACACTGATAGCAATGATTGGAGAAAGGAACTGGTAAAAAAATCGACTTATATGCCTCAAATCTGTCAGTTCTCCGAAATCGACACCTATCAAAAAGTAGTGATCAGAGATATCCTGAAACTTCGAGAGGGCAAATCAAGTAATATAAGTGAGAGGGAATCACGAGCTTTAAAAGAAATCCAGAAGTGAGAGGATGTGGTAATTAAATCCTCTGACAAGGGAGGAAATATTGTGATCTGGCCTACTGAACTATACCTAATGGAAGCAAAAAAACAACTAGGAGACAAAAACTGTTACAAACCACTCTGGGGAAACCCTACTCAAGAATTCCTAACCAATTACAATACTCTTATTGAAACAGCAAAAAAGGATGAACTGATAGATACAAGAGAATACAAATTTCTAAGTGTTAACAATCCTAAAGTAGCTACACTTTATCTGTTACCAAAAGTGCACAAAAACCAAAAAATACCACCTGGCAGACCAATTGTGTCAGGCATTGGAAGTCTATGCGAACAGGCATCACGATATATTGATCTAAGACTAAGAGATATAGTTCTCTCCCTCCCCTCATATATCAGGGACACTATGGACGTCTTAAACAAAATTGAGGGTATGACCCTAGACTCAAACACCTGGCTGGCAACATGCGATGTCGAGTCCCTATACACATCAATAGAACACAAGTGGGGATGTCATGCCGTGGGTTATTTCCTAGATATGGAACCAAGTGCAAATACACTTAAAAACGAATTCATACTGAAGCTTCTAAAATTCGTCCTGAGCCATAATTACTTTGTGTTCAACGACAAATTCTTTCTCCAGGTACGTGGCACCGCCATGGGCACAGCATGTGCCCCTACATATGCAAATATCTATCTTGGATGGTGGGAACGTGAACACGTATTTGGGGAGAGAATGGAACAATATATGGACAACATATTGTTATGGCTCAGGTACATAGATGATATCTTCATTCTATGGAAAGGGGACGAATTGAGATTTAAACAGTTCATACAGGAACTTAACTGCAATGATCTCAATCTGAAACTAACCTATGAAATCAGTAACTCAACAGTAACCTTCCTTGACCTAACAATATCAAAGGACATGTTTGGACAGGTACAATCCAGCATACATAGAAAGAAAACAGCTACAAATTCTATACTATCTTTCGACAGCGCACATCACCCCTCCACTAAAAAAGCCATTCCATATGGCGAATTCTTAAGAATACGCAGAAATTGCTCAGAGATTGATAATTTTAAAAAAGAATCAAAGGAATTAAAAATCAGACTAAAAAGTAGAGGATATCCCAACAGTATTCTCAAAAAGGCATACCACAAAGCACTTCATATGAACAGAAATGATCTGCTCTTCCCAAAACAAAAACAGACTAAGGATACTAGAATCCGTTTTGTGGGCACATACAACATAGCACACAAAGAAATAACTAGCATTCTGAACAAACATGTTCATATACTACATACTGATAGAGACCTAGCCAAAAATGTGGGAAACAAAGTTGCAATTAGCTGGAAAAGGGCTCCAACAATCAGAGATAAAGTCATGAAGAGTCACTTTTCAAGAAGACCTAATGTCAGAAAAGATGGTCTAAATGGCACATATCCATGTGGTACCTGCAAATTCTGTATCTATATGAAGAATATCAAAGAAATATCTATTTTCCCAGAAGGGGTGAAAAGAATTAATGGTCTATTCAACTGCAAGACGTGCAACATAATATACTGCTTGGAATGCAGTTGCAACAAAAAATATGTGGGAATGTCCACTAGGGAACTCAGGAGAAGACTAGGTGAACACCTGGGAAATATAAAAAACGCCAAAAAAGATCTGGAGAAAGGAAAAAAACTGACATCAGTTGCAAAACACTTTCTAGACTGCCATAATAGTAAACCAGATTTGAAATGTTGGGTCCTACAAAAACTCAACCTGGGTATCAGAGGAGGTAATATGGAAAATACCCTTTTAAAGGCAGAATCAAAATGGATTTTCTGGTTACAGAGTATAGCACCTAACGGACTAAACGAAATGATACAATATAGTGCCTTTCTGAACTGACAAGAGATAAATCCTATTGATTACATTCTTTTTCACTCTCCCAACACATAAGAGAATAACTGACCAATGGAATAATTTACCGATACCCAGTATTCATTGGGTGTCCCACCAAGAATTAAAAATACCATGAACTAGAGGTGTTCTCATTAGACAAGAACTTAAAAAGTCATGTATTCCAGTCCTATGCAACATATATAAGTATTTAGAAAATGTAATTGAAGTCCACCACTATATATGTGTAATAAAAAACTTAATCCGAAATAATCTACACTTCAGTCAGAAGTATCTAAGGGATATCAATGGCATTAGCACTATGAATAATCACCCTATGTTTTTCCAATTATCTGTTTATATAATTTTCAAATAATAAACCAAGTGGTTTAATAATACTAGACCTAAACCCATGAAAATTCCTTTCAAAAGTGCTAAACAATGATTGTGATAAAATAATAAACCTCAGATAATGGGAAACAAAGTAAAAACATTCATACATAGGAATTACTGGTTACGTAATACAGAAGCCTTATGTAGTATATGTGTGATAAACATAACCATGTCAAATACTGAATATACAAGATATAAATGATCAACCGCATAATACCATCTGCGGAAACAAACACACAATGATCATTTATTTGACTATAGTGCAAAACAAAGCACAAATATTAACACAGAATCATATATGGAATCCCTTGTGATTTAATTTAGATACAGTTTTGCACAATATATAAGATCAAATGTAACCGAATATGATCGTCAAAAATACAAAATAGAAAGGAACGACACGAAAATGTAAACACTACACAGGAAATCTATTGGCTACTGAGCAGACACACCTCCGTACCCAATAGGCCACAGCTGATTATGACGCCCTCTAGTCATTCTTACACTGAAAAGTGTAAGATGACTGCTGATAGGTTGACAGAACTTGGAAAAATGGAATCGGCCATGTGATTGGCTGATGATCCTTTATAAGCCGTGTGTGGCGGTCGGACTGGACGCCTCTGAAAAAGCAGTTGCGAAACGCGCGTCAGGCGTTTGCACTGCTCCTCTCTCACAAGTCCGGTTGTTTATAGCTTTAATTGTTGGCCTTTTTTAGGCACCTTATCCTACACCTTAAAAAACTTAAAAAACTTAGAAACTTAAACTATTGTTAAAAACTAAATAATTTTAGCCTAGAAAATTTCTTACTTAGGCTGTTTTCAGCCTTACTTTGTTGGAGCGATATGCTCAGACTTAGGCTATTATTATAGTTAAAACTCTCGTGGTACCACTTAATCTGGAAACTATTCCATTACAATATTATCAGTGTATGTCTGAAAAAGCGAATGTTAGCATAATATTGCTTGAATGATTTAAACTACGGATAGTCTTATGATAGTGGAATACAACAGGCAGGATTACCGTTGCTTATATTCCTTCATAAATTCAGACCTAATGCAAACCTTACATTACTAGAGTCACATATTCCCTCAGTCCTACACTTATTTCTTT
Organism: Bombina bombina; assembly: GCF_027579735.1. NCBI lineage: Eukaryota > Metazoa > Chordata > Amphibia > Anura > Bombinatoridae > Bombina > Bombina bombina. The sequence goes on along the minus strand of NC_069500.1, from coordinate 683,461,861 downwards.
AATTTAAGGGAACACCCTACAACATAATTAATGGTAAATTTGGGCTATTGGGGAACTCTAAGTGGAACAGTATAAAGATAAATATATCCTTCTTTACCTCCAACATCCTGAACATATATCTATATTATATTGTATGGCATATATCCACATACAAATGAACCAACAGACATAACACTCTATTAATCGTATAGAAAATCAACTAACCAAGAATGGAGTAATATATTTATTAATACCACTGATGATAATGGTACTCTAAATACAAGTTTAATCATATAGGTGAGGACATTGATAATTATTGTCCAAGCTATACACCGGACTCTGTGATACAGACTGATCACTGTATCACACCTGAGAGGAGCTCCTGAGTACCGAGTATCACTCGGACACATCTTTTATTTTGTTTGTCATTTTAATCTCACTGGTGGATAACTCCACTCTTTTTTTACAAAATAAATTTGAAGTAAAAGTTAAGTTTTAAACCAATACACGACACACCACACTACTCACAGCATTGGTTTTGACCCCTAACAAAGTGTGCCCAATATGCTTCACTTTCTCTGTCCTTCTTCCTAATAAGATGATGAAATAGGCCTAAAAAAGCAGGAACGATGCAGAAACTATAAACAATTTAATTTGATATATTTCTCTATCATTGTGTGACCACTTTTCAATATATTATGAATCAAACTTAAAGTGAAGGTAAATTTTGATGAATGAAAGCCCGGTTTTTAAAAATATTAATAAAAACAGGGGCACTTTCATTCATCAAAGTTTTTAGAATGCAGCCATTTTGTTTAAAAACGTACCTTTCTTCTTTTCACAGCCAGAGCAGCTTCTCCCACCCGGAGACTCTCTCTTCACACGTCATCAATGACTAATCCGGCTTCCTCTAATCACTGCTTTCCCCCCAGGGGAGTCATTGCCTGAGGCCATGCCGTTATTGGAGGAAGCTGGATTAGCCATTGCTGACGTGTGAAGAGAGGATCTCCGGGTGGGGGAAGCTGCTCTGTCTGTGAAAAAAACAAAAGGTAAGTTTATAAAAAACGGCTGCTTTCTAAACTTTGATGAATGAAAGTGCCCCTGTTTTTAATAGTATTTTTAAAAACCGGGCTTTCAGTCATCAAAGTTTACCTTCACTTTAAAGGGACACTAAACCCAATTTTTTTCTTTCATGATTCAGATAGAGCATACAATTTTAAGCAACAAGAGAACGAAGAAAAATTGATAATAGGAGTAAATAAAAAAAAATTGGGTTTAGTATCCCTTTAATGGCCATCATTAATAACACTTTAATGGAGGAAGAGTATCACAGTACATATAGATAATTAGCTAGAGGTTATATAGGTAATACACATTCTATAGTCATCAGACTGCACTGTTAGTTACAAAATCTGTAATTATCAACACAGTTAAAAAGTTAACATATAAAGGAAACCTATATTAAGAAATCTTTAGGTTCTAGTCACTTATTTCTGGGTCTGAAATGTTATAAACAGTCCAGCCAGATGGAAAAAAGAAAAAGAAAGGGTAAGCCCACTTCCCTCTTACTGTATCTAGCATGGGTTACAGCCGACCCCAGTTTTGAGTCAGCAGCCAGAGGAAACAGTAACATGGAAGTACCCCATTGAAAATTTTATACAAAAAGATCCAGATTGTGAGTAGAGAGGTTTAGTTTTATTGTCCATTAAACATGCTGAAATCAAATGTGCATTGCCATCCAATATGTAACTTTCAGAACCACTGTAACCCAGAAATGCTACCTTCACAGGATCAAACACCGTCTGATTATCTGTAGTGCTGCACTCTGTGGTTGCTCAGGGCAGATCACCTCCATATAGCAAGCAGACCGGGAAACAGCCAAAGTTGGAGGCATTTGGAGAGAGCCTGTGTTTGTGGCCCTTTCCAACTAAACAGAGAGACTGGCTTCTTCATCACCCAGATATCCGTGTTTGTTATATTTTGTAGCCCCCACTTGTTCCTTTAGGTTAGGCTCTCCCTCACTTGCCAGCCCAATTACTCTCTGCAAGTTGGGTCTCTCTGAAAGACCTCATGCTGCATGCAAGTGCTCCACAAAACGTGTTGTAGAATACAGTCTATTTCCTCAAGGAAAATAGTAGTAGTTCCTCACTTCACGGTCTAAATTATCTATCTGCTTATTGATGTGAACAGCAGTCCAAATGTGACTAACCTACCTGGGTCACTGTGGGGGTGTCGTGATCTCATAATAGGCCAATGCCTAAGGCCTCAACAGACCAGGGCTCTAAGATCATACATACAGAAAGCATTATATCCTTTTAATCAGCAGATCACAAAATAACTGGGAATGGTCTTGTTACCCATGGATGCTGCAAGTAGTCAGCGATAATCAGTGGATTATGTGAATCATTTGTTAAGAGCTTCAAATATTGCAACCTAAAATGCCCGTCACCTAGACACGCCCCAAGTTGATCGTTATTTTTTATTGACAATCTCTCTATAACCTAGTAGATCTGTTCTTAATGTTTTGATTCTGACAAATGTATTATAAAATAAGTTATTGAAAATTACACAAAGATTCTAATAAAGCATTTCAAAATGTAAGTTTGATTTTGTAATTCTTGCAAGTGAAATACGAAGATTCAGAGTACGATTTTCTGTTTCCTATGCTGTTATATATCATTATTTACACTTTTTTTTATCCTGACAGAGTCAAGATGAATTACTATTTATCAATATATTATCTGCTTCAATTCTGTGGTCATTCATGGATCTTTACGAATATGACAGCAAGGTTCCTCTTCTTTGGACAAGGTAATTTCACTAGACTCAATGCGAAAAAAAGTTTACTTTGTGTAATTAAACATGGTACAATATGCTGCATGTTCATTTAAGCATATGGAACCAGAAAAGACTGATCTACTGATAAGAACATTTAATGCTTATATAAATAGGATATACAAAATTTATAATTTCCCTTATGTTAGTCCAACACTTCATGGCAGTGTGAGTTGAAGCTCTTAGTACTAATCATTTACAGACATATATACACATATAAACACATAAATACATTTGTACCCATATATAGACATATATAGAAGTGCATTTGAGCCCTTTGGAGTTAAAGGGACAGTAAAGTCAAAATTAAACTTTCATGATTCAGATAGAACACACAATTTTAAACAACTTTCCAATTTACTTCTGGTACCAAATTTGCTTTGTTCTCCTGATATCTTTTATTGAAGAGTAAAAGTAGGTAGGCTCAGGTGTGTGCACGTGTCTTTAGTACTCAATGGCATGTTATACAATGTTGCAAAACATTGCTGCCATAGAGTACTAAAGACACGTGCACACTTCTGAGTTCTTATTAACCTACCTAGTTTTACTCTTCAATAAAAGATACCAAGAGAACAAAGCAAATTTGATAACAGAAGTAAATTGGAAAGTTGTTTAAAATTGCATGCTCTATCCAAATCATGAAACTTTAATTTTGACTTTACTGTCCCTTTAAATAGATGAAAACATGAAAAAGCATATTTATGCAATATTCATATTTAAGTGTTATACTGTGTATTTACTGTAAATATTTTACATTCAGAATATAATTGAAGTATTTTTAAATAGACACTCCAATATACAGTCATGACTAAAAATATTGGCACCCCTGCATTTCTGTCAGATAATGCAACACTTCATCCAGAAAATTGTTGCAATTACAAATGTTTAGGCATTCTCATGTTTATTTATTTATTTTGTTTGTATTGGTATGACACAAAAAAGTTGAGAAAAAAAGCCAAATCTGACACATTCCACAAAAAAACTCTAAGGGGTCGAATTATCAAGCTCCGAATGAAGATAACTTGTTCGCCTGCTCTGAGATAAATACGATCGGGTTGATTGACACCCCCTGCTAGTGGCTGGTGAACTGCTTGTGCAATGATAAATGCCCCTAAAAATGGACTGGACAAAATTATTGGCACCCTCAATTGAATATTTGGTAGCACACCCCTTGGAAAAGATAACTGAAATCAACCGCTTCCTGTAACATCAATGAGTTTCTTACACCTCTCTACTGGAATTTTGGACCACTTTTCTTTCGTCAACTGCTCCAGGTCACTAAGATTGGAAAGATTCCTTTTCCCAACTGCTGTTTTGAGATCTCTCCACAGGTGCTGTATGGGATTGAGATCTGGACCCATTGCTGGCCAGTTCAGTACTCTCCAGAGCTTTGTCTTAAACCATTTCTGGGTGAATTTTTGATGTGTGCTTTGGGTCATTGTCCTGCTGTAAGACCCATGACCTCTGAAGAAGACCCAACTTTCTGACACTGGGCCCCTCATTGCACCACATAATTCTTTGGTAGTCTTCAGATTTCATAATGCCATGCACACAGTCAAGACATTCAGTGCCTGAAGCAGCAAAGCAACCCAAAAACATCAGTGAAACTCCACCATGTTTGACTGTAGGCACTGTATTCTTTTCTTAAAAAGCCTCATTTCCCTCTAAAGGGGAGGAGAGTCCACAGCTTCATTCGTTACTATTGGGAATTAAGAATCTGGCCACCAGAAGGAGGCAAAGACACCACAGCCAAAGGCTTAAATACCTCCCCCACTTCCCTCATCCCCCAGTCATTCTTTGCCTTTCGTCACAGGAGGATGGCAGAGGAGTGCCGGAGTTTCGTAGTAGTCTCTTATGGAGGGTAGTACTCTTCACAGTGGAACTGGAGTTTTAAGTAGTCCTGTCAGCCTCTCAGTGAGAGCCTGGGTGAAAGTTAGAGTCTGGAGATGCAGGGAGAGTCTTTCTACAAAACCATCCAGACTCATATTAACAGCTCCATAAGCAATCAGTGTTGATGAGTTTCAATGCCTGCTTTCTTCACTCAAGTCCATGTCAGGAGCGAGGCTACTAACCTGTCACACTTGAAGGGCCGTGTTCCTGTTCCACGGTGTAGATTCTGGTAAGATTGTTTCATTTTTTATTACATAATGATAACATAGAAGACAGGGTCACAGTGTGGCACCTTTTTATCTTTACAGAATCAAGGGTTAATATTCCTAGAAGGGGGATTATTGAACAAGGGGGGGTTTATACATGATATTGTTTGTGTCATTGCTGCGCTATGTGCGACATGAGGCTCTGGCAATGTGTGGAATTTTCAGGTTACTTGCGGAAACTTGCACGGCCATTTCTTGGCACGTTTTTCCCTAGTGCAGAGGCAGTCCTGCTAGGCATTACATGCGACTTTTAATAAATAAAGTTGGAAGGCTCTCCTTCCTTAATAAAGTCTAATTCCTGTGTTTATTGTGAGGAGGTTCTGGTAGATCAGCCTGCTCTACTATGTTCCACATGCCTTGATAAACTTACAACATCTAAAGGTAAACGGATGTCTAGTACTACTCAGCTGTCCACCTCTGAGGGTTTTTCGTCCCGGGAGGTGCGTTCCCTACATTCATCTCCGACTGCACATGCAGCGCCCCGGGGTCCAACCGTTACTCCTTAGGGAGAGATTCGTTGGCCGTCAGACTTTGCGATCCAACTAGAATCGGCGGTTTTTCGAAAGTGATCCATGCCTTACCACGTTTTGCTAAGCGCAAGCGTAGGGTTTATCATAGTGGCCCGGCCCAGGGTTTGTCCTTGCCAATGGGAGATCCAGAGGCTCTATACGAGGACGAGGACCACTCCGACTCTTCAGAGGAGGCCCCTTCGGGGTTGGAGTCTGTGTCATCTAAACCTCTGGTGGCAGAGGAGCCTGGTTATAGGTTGAGGATGGAGAATTTGCATTGTCTGCTACGGCAGGTGCTTGCTACTCTGGAGGTTCCGAAAACTAAGATACCGGAGGAACCTGCGATCCCTAAGCTTGACAAGGTATACGAGGACAGGGTAGTACCTTAGTCTTTCCTGGTTCCCGTTAAGATGGCTAATATTATTAAGAACGAATGGGAGTGATTAGGTTCTTCCTTTTCCCCTTCTTCCTTTAAAAAACTGTTCCCCGTTCCGGACACTCAGCTCTCTGCTTGAGCTGTGAGGGACCATCCCTAAGGCGAAGCGGACGACTATTCCCCTCGAGGATAGTTCGTCATTTAAAGAGCCCAGGGATAAAAACCTGGAAAACACGTTGAGAAAGATGTTTCAGCACACAGGGTTTGTTTTTCAGCCATCAGCGGCCGTTACTGCGGTCACTGGAGCTGCGACATGTTGGTGTGAATCCCTGTGTGAAATGGTGGAGGGGGAGAAATCCATCAACGAGATACAGGAGAAGATTAAGGCGCTGAAGATCGCCAATTCTTTCATCTGTGATGCCAATATGCAAATTATTTGCCTGAATGCTAAGGTGTCAGGTTTCTCTGTTTTAGCGCGCAAGGCTCTGTGGCTAAAATCTTGGTCTGCGGACATGACCTCTAAGGCGAGGCTGTTGTCCTTGCCTTTTCAAGGGAAGATCTGTTCGGTCCAGGATTGTATTCAAATACATCCACGGTTACGGGAGGTAATGTAGCTTTCCTACCGCAGGATAAGAAGGCTAAGCCTAAAGGATCTACTTTTCGGCCCTTTCCTGCAGACAAGGCCCAGCGCCAGCAACCCGCTGCAAAAGCGGACCAGTCCAAGGGATCTTGGAAGTCGGGGCAATCTTGGAACAAGTCTAAGCAGAGCAAGAAGACCGCCGAGACAAAATCGGCATGAAGGGGCGGCCCCCGATCGATCTCCGGATCACATAGGGGGCAGATTATCTCTATTTCTCCAACATAGGTGTGTCCGGTCCACGGCGTCATCCTTACTTGTGGGATATTATCTTCCCCAACAGGAAATGGCAAAGAGCCCAGCAAAGCTGGTCACATGATCCCTCCTAGGCTCCGCCTACCCCAGTCATTCTCTTTGCCGTTGCACAGGCAACATCTCCACGGAGATGGCTAAGAGTTTTTTGGTGTTTAAATGTAGTTTTTATCCTTCAATCAAGTGTTTGTTATTTTAAAATAGTGCTGGTATGTACTATTTACTCTGAAACAGAAAAGAAATGAAGATTTCTGTTTGTAAGAGGAAGATGATTTTAGCAAACGTTACTAAAATCGATTGCTGTTTCCACACAGGACTGTTGAGATGAAGTAACTTCAGTTGGGGGAAACAGTTTGCAGACTCTTCTGCTTGAGGTATGACTGGCCACATTTCTAACAAGACTTTGTAATGCTGGAAGGCTGTCATTTTCCCTATGGGGACCGGTAAGCCATTTTCTTAGTTTAAGTAAAAGAATAAAGGGCTTCATAAGGGCTTATAAAACTGGTAGACATTTTTCTGGGCTAAAACGATTACTTTACTAAACATATTTGGCAGATTATAACTCTTATAGTTATTATAATCTTGGGGATTGTTTTAAGAAAAACGGCAGGCACTGTATTGGACACCTTTTTCAGATGGGGGCCTTTCTAGTCATAGGCAGAGCCTCATTTTCGCGCCACTAATGCGCAGTTTTTTTTGGAGAGCAAGGCATGCAGATGCATGTGTGAGGAGCTAAGAACCACTGAAAAAGCTTATAGAAGGCGTCATTTGGTATCGTATTCCCCTCTGGGCTTGGTTGGGTCTCAGCAAAGCAGATACCTGGGACTGTATAGGGGTTAAATGTAAAAACGGCTCTGGTTCCGTTATTTTAAGGGTTAAAGCTTTCAAATTTGGTGAACAATTCCTTCATACTTTTTCACATATTCAGTAATAAAGTGTGTTCAGTTTAAAATTTAAAGTGACAGTAACGGTTTTATTTTAAAACGTTTTTTGTGCTTTGTTGACAAGTTTAAGCCTGTTTAACATGTCTGAACCATCAGATAAGCGATGTTCTATATGTATGAAAGCCAAGGTTTCTCCCCATTTAAATATATGTGATGATTGTGACATAGTGTCCAAAAAAAGTAGGGACAATGATGCCACAGATAATGATATTGCCCAAGATGATTCCTCAAATGAGGGGAGTAAGCATGGTACTGCATCATCCCCTTCTGTGTCTACACCAGTTTTGCCCACACAAGAGGCCCCTAGTACATCTAGTGCGCCAATTCTTATTACCATGCAACAATTAACGGCTGTTATGGATAATTCTATTGCAAACATTTTATCTAAAATGCCTACTTATCAGAGAAAGCGCGATTGCTCTGTTTTAAACACTGAAGAGCAAGAGGACGCTGATGATAACGGTTCTGACATACCCTCACACCAATCTGAAGGGGCCAGGAGGGAGGTTTTGTCTGAGGGAGAAATTTCAGATTCAGGAAAAATTTCTCAGCAAGCTGAACCTGATGTTGTAACATTTAAATTTAAATTAGAACATCTCCGCGCACTGCTTAAGGAGGTATTATCTACTCTGGATGATTGTGACAATTTGGTCATTCCAGAGAAATTATGTAAGATGGACAAGTTCCTAGAGGTTCCGGTGCCCCCCGATGCTTTTCCTATACCCAAGCGGGTGGCGGACATAGTAAATAAGGAGTGGGAAAGGCCCGGCATACCTTTTGTTCCTCCCCCTATATTTAAGAAATTATTTCCTATAGTCGACCCCAGAAAGGACTTATGGCAGACAGTCCCCAAGGTCGAGGGGGCGGTCTCTACTCTAAACAAACGCACTACTATTCCCATAGAAGATAGTTGTGCTTTCAAAGATCCTATGGATAAAAAATTAGAGGGTTTGCTTAAAAGGATGTTTGTTCAGCAAGGTTACTTTCTACAACCAATTTCATGCATTGTTCCTGTCACTACGGCAGCGTGTTTCTGGTTCGAAGAACTAGAAAAGTCGCTCAATAAAGAATCTTCGTATGAGGAGGTTATGGACAGAGTTCAAGCACTTAAATTGGCTAACTCTTTTATTTTAGATGCCGCTTTGCAATTAGCTAGATTAGCGGCGAAAAATTCAGGGTTTGCTATCGTGGCGCGCAGAGCGCTTTGGCTAAAGTCTTGGTCAGCGGATGTGTCTTCCAAGACAAAATTGCTTAACATCCCTTTCAAGGGTAAAACACTGTTTGGTCCTGATTTGAAAGAGATTATTTCAGACATCACCGGGGGAAAGGGCCACGCCCTTCCTCAGGATAGGTCTTTTAAGGCTAAAAATAAGCCTAATTTTCGTCCCTTTCGCAGAAACGGACCAACCTCTAATTCTACATCCTCTAAGCAAGAGGGTAATTCTTCTCAACCCAAACCAGCCTGGAGACCGGTGCAAGGCTGGAACAAGGGTAAGCAGGCCAAGAAGCCTGCCACTGCTACCAAAACAGCATGAAGGGATGGCCCCCGATCCGGGAACGGATCTGGTGGGGGGCAGACTTTCTCTCTTTGCTCAGGCTTGGGCAAGAGATGTTCAGGATCCTTGGGCACTAGAAATAGTGTCTCAGGGTTATCTCCTGGAATTCAAGGAACTACCCCCAAGGGGAAGGTTCCACAGGTCTCAATTATCTTCAAACCAAATAAAAAGACAGGCATTCTTACATTGTGTAGAAGACCTGTTAAAGATGGGAGTAATTCATCCAATTCCAATAGGAGAACAAGGGATGGGGTTTTACTCCAAACTGTTCATAGTTCCCAAAAAAGAGGGAACATTCAGACCAATTTTAGATCTCAAGATCCTAAACAAATTTCTCAGGGTTCCATCGTTCAAAATGGAAACCATTCGAACGATCCTTCCTACCATCCAGGAAGGTCAATTTATGACCACGGTGGATTTAAAGGATGCGTACCTACATATTCCTATCCACAGGGAACATCATCAGTTCCTAAGGTTCGCTTTTCTGGACAAGCATTACCAGTTTGTGGCACTTCCATTCGGATTAGCCACTGCTCCGAGAATTTTCACAAAGGTACTAGGGTCCCTTCTAGCAGTTCTAAGACCAAGGGGCATTGCAGTAGTACCTTACTTGGACGACATCCTGATTCAAGCGTCGTCTCTGTCAAAAGCAAAGGCTCATACGGACATCGTTCTAGCCTTTCTCAGATCTCACGGATGGAAAGTGAACATAGAAAAAAGTTCTCTGTCCCCGTCAACAAGAGTTCCCTTCTTAGGAACAATAATAGATTCCTTAGAAATGAGGATTTTTCTGACAGAGGTCAGAAAATCAAAACTTCTAAGCTCTTGTCAAGTACTTCATTCTGTTCTTCATCCTTCCATAGCGCAGTGCATGGAAGTAATAGGATTGATGGTTGCAGCAATTGACATAGTTCCTTTTGCACGAATTCATCTAAGACCATTACAACTGTGCATGCTCAGACAGTGGAATGGGGATTATACAGACTTGTCTCCGATGATTCAAGTAGATCAAAGGACCAGAGATTCACTCCGTTGGTGGCTGATCCTGGACAACCTGTCACAGGGAATGAGCTTCCGCAGACCAGAGTGGGTCATTGTCACGACCGACGCCAGTCTGGTGGGCTGGGGCGCGGTCTGGGAACCCCTGAAAGCTCAGGGTCTATGGTCTCGGGAAGAATCTCTTCTCCCGATAAACATTCTGGAACTGAGAGCGATATTCAATGCTCTCAAAGCTTGGCCTCATCTAGCAAAGGCCAAATTCATAAGGTTTCAATCAGACAACATGACGATTGTTGCATATATCAACCATCAGGGGGGAACAAGGAGTTCCCTGGCGATGGAGGAAGTGACCAAGATAATTCAATGGGCGGAGGATCACTCCTGCCACTTGTCTGCAATACACATCCCAGGAGTGGAAAATTGGGAAGCGGATTTTCTGAGTCGTCAGACCTTCCATCCGGGGGAGTGGGAACTCCATCCGGAAATCTTTGCCCAAATAACTCAATTATGGGGCATTCCAGACATGGATCTGATGGCCTCTCGTCAGAACTTCAAGGTTCCTTGTTACGGGTCCAGATCCAGGGATCCCAAGGCGACTCTAGTGGATGCACTAGTAGCACCTTTAGCCTTCAACCTAGCTTATGTATTTCCACCGTTTCCTCTCATTCCCAGGCTGGTAGCCAGGATCAATCAGGAGAGGGCTTCGGTGATCTTGATAGCTCCTGCGTGGCCACGCAGGACTTGGTATGCAGACCTGGTGAATATGTCATCGGCTCCACCATGGAAGCTACCTTTGAGACAGGACCTTCTTGTTCAAGGTCCATTCGAACATCCGAATCTGGTTTCCCTCCAACTGACTGCTTGGAGATTGAACGCTTGATTTTATCAAAGCGTGGGTTTTCAGATTCCGTAATAGATACTCTTATTCAGGCTAGAAAGCCTGTAACTAGAAAGATTTACCATAAAATATGGAAAAAATATATCTGTTGGTGTGAATCTAAAGGATTCCCATGGAACAAGATAAAAATTCCTAAGATTCTATCCTTTCTACAAGAAGGTTTGGAGAAAGGATTATCTGCAAGTTCTCTGAAGGGACAGATTTCTGCTTTATCTGTTTTACTTCACAAAAGGCTGGCAGCTGTGCCAGACGTTCAAGCGTTTGTTCAGGCTTTGGTTAGAATCAAGCCTGTTTACAGACCTTTGACTCCTCCCTGGAGTCTTAATCTAGTTCTTTCAGTTCTTCAAGGGGTTCCGTTTGAACCCTTACATTCCGTAGATATTAAGTTATTATCTTGGAAAGTTTTGTTTTTGGTTGCAATTTCTTCTGCTAGAAGAGTTTCTGAGTTATCTGCTCTGCAGTGTTCTCCGCCCTATCTGGTGTTCCATGCAGATAAGGTGGTTTTGCGTACTAAGCCTGGTTTTCTTCCGAAAGTTGTTTCCAACAAAAATATTAACCAGGAGATTGTTGTACCTTCTTTGTGTCCGAATCCAGTTTCAAAGAAGGAACGTTTGTTACACAATTTGGACGTAGTCCGTGCTCTAAAATTCTATTTAGAGGCTACTAAAGATTTCAGACAGACATCTTCTTTGTTTGTTGTTTATTCTGGTAAAAGGAGAGGTCAAAAAGCAACTTCTACCTCTCTTTCTTTTTGGCTTAAAAGCATTATCCGATTGGCTTATGAGACTGCCGGACGGCAGCCTCCTGAAAGAATCACAGCTCATTCCACTAGGGCTGTGGCTTCCACATGGGCCTTCAAGAACGAGGCTTCTGTTGACCAGATATGTAAGGCAGCGACTTGGTCTTCACTGCACACTTTTGCCAAATTTTACAAATTTAATACTTTTGCTTCTTCAGAGGCTATTTTTGGGAGAAAGGTTTTGCAAGCCGTGGTGCCTTCCATTTAGGTGACCTGATTTGCTCCCTCCCTTCATCCGTGTCCTAAAGCTTTGGTATTGGTTCCCACAAGTAAGGATGACGCCGTGGACCGGACACACCTATGTTGGAGAAAACAGAATTTATGCTTACCTGATAAATTACTTTCTCCAACGGTGTGTCCGGTCCACGGCCCGCCCTGGTTTTTTTAATCAGGTCTGATGAATTATTTTCTCTAACTACAGTCACCACGGTATCATATGGTTTCTCCTATGCATATTTCCTCCTGTACGTCCGTCGAATGACTGGGGTAGGCGGAGCCTAGGAGGGATCATGTGACCAGCTTTGCTGGGCTCTTTGCCATTTCCTGTTGGGGAAGAGAATATCCCACAAGTAAGGATGATGCCGTGGACCGGACACACCGTTGGAGAAAGTAATTTATCAGGTAAGCATAAATTCTGTTTTTCAAACGCATGGTTGCAGGACATTAAGGACCTTTGGGTTCTAGATGTAGTCTCCCAGGGTTACAGGATAAGGTTCAGATCCCTTCCGCCCGAGGGCAGATTCCTCCTGTCAAACCTGTCTTCAAGACCAGAGAAGAGAGAGGCCTTTCTAGATTGTGTGAGAGATCTCGCCTCTCTTTGGGTAATCGTACCAGTATCCCTAGCAGAGAGGGGTCTAGGGTACTATTCCAACTTTTCTGTAGTTCCAAAGAAGGAGGGCACGTTACGCCCAATTCTGGACCTAAAGTGTTTCTGAGTGTTCCATTGTTCAAAATGGAAACGATCAGATATATTCTGCCCCTAGTTTAAAGGGGACAGTTCATGACGACTATAAACTTGAAGGACGCTTACCTTCATGTGCCAATCCACAGGGACCACTTCAGGTTTCTAAGATTTGCATTTCTGGACCAACACTTCCAGTTTGTGGCCCTTCCTTTTGGTCTGGCGATGGCCCTGAGAGTCTTCCCGAAGGTTCTGGGGGCGCTGCTTGCAGTGGCCAGATCCAGGGGCATTGCGGTGGCGCCTTACCTGGACGACATCCTGGTTCAGGCGCCATCGCTCAGCCTCGCAGAGGATCATTCGAGTGCTCTTCTTCTTCTGTTCCAATCTCACAGTTGGAAGATCAACTCAGGAAAGAGTTCCCTGGTTCCCAGCAACAGGGTGGAGTTCCTGGGCATGATAATAGACTCTATGTCCATGAAGATATTTCTCACAGATCAGCGGCGCAGGAAGCTTGCGTCCATCTGTCTAGCCCTTCAGTCCCCCTCAAGCCCTTTGGTGGCTCAATGTATGGAGGTGATAGGTCTCATGGTGTCAAGCATTGATGTCATCCCATTCGCCAGGTTCCACCTAAGACCTCTTCAATTGTGCATGTTGAGACACAGCTGATATCCCTGGATGCTCGGACTCGGAACTCCCTCTCTTGGTGGATTCGTCTGGAGCAACTATCCATGGGGACATCCTTCTTGAGACCGTCCTGGGAGATTGTGACCACAGACGCCAGTCTGTCAGGTTGGGGAGCTGTTTGGGGTGCCAGGATGGCACAAGGACAGTGGTCCAGGGAGGAGTCTCTCCTTCCGATCAACATCCTAGAACTACGAGCAATCTACAATGCTCTGAAGGCTTGTCCTTCTCTGGGGTCGGTCAGTTTCGTCATATTCCAGACCGACAACATTACCTCGTGGCTTACATCAACCATCAAGGGGGTACGAGGAGTCCCCTTACGATGAGGGAGGTGTCTCGGATTCTGGAGTGGGCGGAGTCCCACGGCTGTTCGCTCTCAGCGATTCGCATTCCGTGCGTGGACAACTGGGAAGCGGACTTTGTCAGCAGACAGTCCTTCCATTCGGGGGAATGGTCTCTTCACCCCGAGGTGTTTGCGGAGATTTTTCACAGATGGGGAATGCCGGAGATAGAAATCATGGCATCCAGACTCAATTGCAAACTGCCTCGATACGGGTCGAGGTCCAGGGATCCCCAGGCAGAGCTGATAAATGCCTTAGCAATTCCTTGGGGATTTAACCTAGCTTACATTTTTCCTCCATTGCCACTTTTACTTCCCATTGTGGTACGCATCAGACAGGAGCGGGCCTCAGTCATTCTGATTGCTCCTTCGTGGCTGCGGAGGACGTGGTTTGGGGATCTGGTGGGGATGTCATCCTCTCCGCCGTGGAGGCTACCCTGTCGCAGGGATCTGCTGTCACAGGACCCCTTTCAGCATCAAAATCTGGATTCTCTGAGGCTGACTGCGTGGAGATTGAATGCCTTGTCTTAACCAAGAGAGGCTTTTCAGAAAGTGTGATTGATACTCTAATTCAGGCAAGGAAGCCAGTCACTCGTCGCATCTACTATAAGGTGTGGAGGACTTACTTGTCCTGGTGTGAGAAGCATGGATAGCCTTGGCATAAGGTGAAGATATCCAGGATTCTGTCCTTTCTCCAAGATGGTTTGTAGAAGGGTCTTGCCACTAGTTCCTTAAAGGGACAGATTTCGGCTATATCAGTTTTGTTGCATAGGAGACTCGCTGAGCTCCCTAACATTCAATCTTTTGTTCAGGCTCTGTCTAGAATCAGGCCTGTCCTCCTTATCTGGTGTTTCATGCGGATAAGGCTGTACTTCGCACTGGGTCGGGGTTTCTCCCCAAAGTGGTGTCTAACCGTAACATCAATTAGGAAATAGTTGTTCCTTCTTTGTGTCCTAACCTTTCTTCTTCAAAAGAGATGTTACTTCATAACCTGGATGTGGTTCGTACCTTGAAGTTCTATCTTCAGGCTACAAAGGATTTCAGACAGTCTACATCTCTTTTTGTGATGTATTCTGGCAAGGGAAAAAGGGCCTCTGCTACTTCTTTGTCTTTTTGGTTGAGGAGCTTGATTCGCTTGGCTTATGAGACAGCGGGACTTAAGCCACCTCAGAGGATCACGGCTCATTCAACTAGAGCTGTGGCTTCGTCTTGGGCCTTCAAGAATGAGGACTCTATGGACCAAATTTGTAAGGCGGCTACCTGGTCCTCCTTACACACTTTTACAAAGTTTTACAAATTTGACATTTTTGCTTCTGCGGAAGCTTTTTTTGGGAGAAAGGTATTTGCAGGCTGTGGTGCCCTCAGATTAAGGTCCGCCTTTTACCCTCCCGGTTTCATTCAGTGTCCTCTAGAGCTTGGGTATATGTTCCCAATAGTAATGAATGAAGCCGTGGACTCTCCTCCCCTTTAGATGGAAAACATAAATTATGCTTACCTGATAATTTCATTTCCATCGAGTGGAGGAGAGTCCATGGCTCCCACCCGTATCTCCGTTGGGCGGCCCTAAATTTATCATCTTCTGGCACCTTTTTTACCCTGATATTTCTCCTACTGTTCTGGTTCCCTCAGCAGAATGACTGAGGGAAGAGGGAAGTGGGGGAGGTATTTAAGCCTTTGGGTGTGGTGTCTTTGCCTCCTCCTGGTGGCCAGGTTCTTAATTCCCAATAGTAATGAATGAAGGCATGGACTCTCCACCCCTCGATGGAAATGAAATTATCAGGTAAGCATAATTTATGTTTTATTTTTCTTTAAAAAAAGCTGTAATTGTGTTTAGTCTGTCCACAGCACATTCTCCCAAAAGGATTTTGGCTTCCTCAGGTAGGTTTTGGCAAACTCCAATCTGGCTTTTTTATGTTTCTTTGTCAGCAGCAGGGTCCTCCTGGGTCTCCTACCATAGCGTCCCTTTTCATTCAGATGGCGACGTATAGTGTGAGCTGACACATTTGTACCCTGTGCCCGAAGGTCATCTTGAATTTGTCTGGAAGTTGATCGAGGTCCTTTATCCACCATTCAAACAATCCTTTGTTGCAATCTTAGATCGATTTTTCTCTTTCGTCCACATCCAGGGAGATTAGCTACAGTGCCATGGGCTGTAAACTTCTTGACAGTGTTGCGCACAGTGGATACAGGAACATTAAGATCTCTGGAGATGGACTTGTAACCTTGAGATTGTCTATGCTTTTCCACAATGTTTGTTCTCAAATCCTCAGACAATTATTTGCTGCTCTTTCTCTTCTCCGTGCTCAGTATGGCACACAGACACACAACAGAAAGGTTGAGTCCATTTTTCACAATTTTAACTGGTTGACAGCGTGATTTCTATATTGTCAGCACCTATTCATTGATACAGATGAGTTTAATTACAAATTACAGGAGCATCACAAACTTGGAATGCAATTATTTCTTACAATTTTAAGAAGGTGCAAATAATTTTGTTCAGTCCATTTTTGGAGTTTTGCATGGAATGTTTCCGATTTGGCTTTTTCCCCACTTTTTTGTGTCATAACAAAAGAAATAAACATGCGAATGCCTAAACATTTGTAATTGCAACAATTTTCTGGTCGAAGTGGTACATTATCTGACAGAAATGCAGGGGTGCCAATATTTTTGGCCATGACTGTATATACAGTATGTATATATCTATACCTATAAATATTCATATAGGTATATATATTGTACCAAAAAAACATCAGATATATGTAGAAATATTTATTTAGAAATAAATAGAACATATTCTTGTATGCGAAGAACATTCAAATGTGAAATATTCATATTTCTTTCCTAAGACATGGAGAGTCCACAACATAATTTCAATTACTAGTGGGAATACCACTCTTGGTTAGCAGGAGGAGGCAAAGAGCACCACAGCAAAGCTGTTAAGTGTCACTCCCCTACCCATAATCCCTAGTCATTCTCTTTGCTTCTGTCAATGATGGAGGTGAAGTTTGGTGTCTGAAGAAATGAATTCCTTTTTTGGTTACTTTTCCCTGCAAGCAAGGATTTGGGTTTAGCTGAGTCCACGTCAATCTCTTCAGTAGAGTAGTGGTGGCTTTTAAGCAGTTAGGAAGTTGTGAAGTGGTCCTTACTTTGTTTCCTAACATATTGGTGCCCTAGTTATAGAAAGCCAGAGTTGGTTACTCTGTTCTTTCTTTTTTCTACAGGTCTATGTGAGGAGTATGTGTCCTTTCACACCTTGTAAACTTTCATCCTCCCTGACAGCTGGATTGCAGGTAAGTACTTTTGTCTTTTAGGTAGAGAGTTGCACTTAATCCCTTAAAGGGACATTATACACTCATTTTTTCTTTGCATAAATGTTTTGTAGATTATCTATTTATATAGCCCATAAAGTTTTTTTTTTTTTAAATAAATGTATAGTTTTGCTTATTTTTAAATAACATTGCTCTGATTTTCAGACTCCTAACCAAGCCCCAAAGTTTTATGTGAATACCGTCAGCTACCTTCTCCAGCTTGCTCCCGTTTGTGTAAAGGGTCTTTTCATATGCAAAAAAGGGGGAGGGGGGAGTGTCTTATTTGCCACTTGCAGTGGGCTTTCCAACTACCTTTTCAACAGAGTCAAACTGACAGCTTCTAAGTAAGTTTTTAAACAGTTTTATACTGGATTTTTATATCAGTATCTGTGCATCTTATTCTTTATAGTAGTGTCTATTACATGCAGTTATATGAAAATGAGTGTATACTGTCCCTTTAAGGACCACAGCATTTTTCTATTTTCTGACCGTTTGGGACCAAAGCTATTTTGACATTTCTGCGGTGTTTATGTGTAATTTTCCTCTTACTCATTTACTGTACCCACACATTATATACCGTTTTTCTCGCCATTAAATGGACTTTCTAAAGATACCATTATTTTCATCATATCTTATAATTTACTATAAAAAAATATAAAATATGATGAAAAAATGGACCCCCAAAATCTGTTACACATCTACAACCACCAAAAAACACCCATGCTAAATAGTTTCTAAATTTTGTCCTGAGTTTAGAAATACCCAGTGTTTACATGTTCTTTGGTTGTTTTTTTTTATAAGGTATAGGGCAATAAATACAAGTAGCACTTTGCTATTTCCAAAAAATGTTTTTTGTTTTTTTTCAAAATTAGCGATAGTTACATTGGAACACTAATATCTGTCAGGAATCCCTGAATATCCCTTGACGTGTACATACTTTTTTTTTAGTAGACAACCCAATGCATTGATCTAGACCCATTTTGGTATATTTCATGCCATCATTTCACTGCCAAATGCGATCAAATAAAAAGAATTGTTTACTTTTTCACAAACTTTTTCTCACTGAAATTATTTACAAACAACTTGTGCAATTATGGCATTAATGGATGTAAATGCTTCTCTGGGATCCCCTTTGTTCAGAAATAGCAGACATTTATGGCTGTGGCATTACTTTTTGGTAATTAGAAGGCCGCTAAATGCTGCTGCGCACCCCACTTGTATTAGGCCCAGCAGTGAAGGGGTTAATTAGGTAGCTTGTAGGGTTAATTTTAGCTTTAGTGTAGTGTAGTAGACAACCCAAAGTATTGAGCTAGGCCCATTTTGATATATTTCATGCCACCATTTCCTCGTCAAATTTGAGCAAATAAAAAAAATCGTTCACTTTTTCACTAACTTTGGGTTTCTCACTGAAATTATTTACAAACAGCTTGTGCAATTATAGCACAAATGGTTGTAAATGCTTCTCTAGAAACCTCTTTGTTCAGAAATAGCAGACATATATGGCTGTGGCATTGCTTTTTGGTAATTAGAAGGCCGCTAAATGCCGCTGCGCACCACACTTGTATTATGCCCAGCAGTGATGGGGTTAATTAGGTAGCTTGTAGGGAGCTTGAAGGTTTAATTTAAGCTTTAGTGTAGAGATAAGCCTCCCACCTGACACATCCCACCACCTGATCCATCCCAAATAGCTCTCTTCCCTCCCACCCTACAATTGTCCCTGCCAGTACTAAAATAAAAGGCTTTAAAAAAAAAATAAAAAAAATAAAAAATGTTCTGCTGTGTAGGATACCCCTTAGCCCCAAACCTCCTTTATCCCCACCCCACAAAGAGCCCTCTAACCCTCCCCCCACTATTTGCCACCACTTTGGGCACTGGCAGCTGTCTGCCAGTAACCACTTTGCAAATGTGTCTTTTTTAAAAATAAATAAATTTCTGTAGTGTAGCTGCTCCCCCTACATACCCTCTCCCTCCCAGATCCCTTTTAAAAAAATATTCCCCCCTCCTCTGCCACCCACCACCCTCTCCCAACACTTCAATTTTTTAAATGTGGCCAGATCGCGGGTGCATGCATGTACACGCGCGCACCCAACAGTCATTTTCAACTGCTGGCCGGACTTGGAATGGAAACCATTTATTCCATTCTTCCTTTGTTCCAAGAAGGTCAGTTCATGATGACAATAGACCTGAAGGACGCTTATCTTCATGTTCCCATCCACAGGGATCATCACAAATTCCTGAGGTTCGCTTTTCTAGACAAGCACTTTCAGTTTGTGGCTCTTCCATTTGGCCTTGCCACAACTCCCAGAATTTTTTCAAAGGTTCTGGGGGCTCTCTTGGCAGTGGTCAGGTCTCAGGGAATTGCAATGGCGGTCTATCTGGATGACATATTGGTTCAGGCGCCATCTTTTCAACAAGCAAACTCTCATACAGAGATCTTGTTGTCTTTTCTACATTTTCACGGATGGAAAGTGAATATGGAGAAGAGTTCCCTTGTTCCAGCTACAAGGGTGGTTTTCTTAGGGACCATAATAGATTCCCTATCTATGACATTTTTCTGACAGAGGTCAGGAAATCCAAAATTATCTCTTCTTGCCTCTCCCTACAGTCTACTGTTCGGCCATCAGTGGCTCAATGTATGGAGGTAATTGGTCTGATGGTCGCTTCCATGGACGTCATTCTCTTTGCACAATTCTATTTGAGAGCTCTGCAATTATGCATGCTCAGACAATGGAACGGAGACCATTCAGATCTGTCTTAGAGGAAAGATCTAGACCAGTCAACAAGAGATTCTCTCCTGTGGTGGCTTTCTCAGGAGCATCTGTCTCAGGGCACATGCTTCCGGAGACCTTCCTGGGTGATTGTGGCCACGGACGCCAGCCTGCTAGGCTAGGGAGCAGTCTAGAACTTGTTAAAGGTGCAGGGACTATGGACTCGGGAGGAGTCTTCTCTCCCCATAAACATCTTGGAGTTGAGAGTGATATACAATGCTCTGATGGCCTGGCCTCAGTTGTCCTTAGCCCGGTTTATCAGGTTCCAGTCAGACAACATCACCTAAGTGGCTTACATCAACCACCAGGGAGGAACTCGCAGTTTCTTAGCCATGAAGGAGGTGGCACGGATTATTCAGTAGGCGGAAGCTCACAATTGTTGTCTATCTGCCATTCACATTCCAGGAGTGGACAACTGGGAGGCGGATTTTCTGAGTAGACAGACATTTCATCCCGGGGAGTGGGCTCTCCATCCGGAGGTGTTTTTCAGGCTAACCCTCAAGTAGTGGGTGCCGGAGTTGGATCTAATGGCGACTCGTCAGAACGTCAAACTTCCATGGTACGGTTCAAGGTCAAGAGGCCTGCAGGCCACTCTGATAGATGCTCTGGCAGTCACTTGGGAATTCAGTCTAGCATACCTGTTTCCTCCATTTGCGCTCCTTCCACGAGTCATTGCTCGTATCAAACAGGAGAGAGCGTTGGTAATTCTAATAGCTCCTGCATGGCCTCGAAGGATCTGGTATGCAGACCTATTGAAGATGTCATCTCTGCCACCTTAGAGGTTTCCTCTGAGGAAGGACCTTCTAACTCAGGGTCCATTTCTCCATCCAAATCTCGTTTCTCTGAAGCTGACTGCTTGGAGATTGAACGCTTAGTTCTGGCTAAGCGTGGGTTTTCTGAGTCGGTCATTGAGACCATGCTGCAGGCTCACA